>NC_141610.1:12313567-12614281 GCF_047967505.1 Dipteris shenzhenensis
AAGCTAAACCCAATTGAAATCCGAGAGATTGCCAATGCTAATATACAAGTCCGTAATTTGATTAGGTCTAATCTTGTAACAACAGCTCAATATTACGTAAACAAATTTCAACCATTGAAGACTTTACTACGAAAAGACCAAACCATTCTGGGCAATGTACTTGATTTCTTTTTTGTTACATAATTTCAAAATAGAGGAAGCCAACACGATCATGGGTTGCTATGGATTGAGCATGCTCCTGTTTTTGGAATTGCTTCCAACAAAGAAATAGAAGAGTTCGTAGATGTCTACATTTCCACAGACATATCAAAATTCCCTCTTGCAAAACAAGAAATGCAAACACACAAACATCGAAAAACTTGCTTCAAATGCTAGGAGAAATGTTGCTTTCATTTCCCATGCTTGCCTATGAAAACCACTCAAATACTCCTTCCACAAGATTTAGAAAACAACATGTACAGGACAAAAATGAAAAACATTACCTCACTACTCTTGGAAGATAGAATATTGTTACTTGACTACTCAACCTTTCTAAACGAGCTATCTTTAACAGAAGAAGAATATATCTTTGTTGTATGAAGTACCATTTCACAACCAACATTATTCTTAAGGAGGCAACCAAAGGACATTTACACTAACAACTTCAACCCAAGTATGTCCAGATTATGGGGTGCCAACACATATGTACAATTCGTACTAAATCCCCATGGGGCCGCAGCATATTGTACATCTTACATAACCAAAATGGACAAAGAGACCACACAAGCAGTGAAAGTTGCACTTGCCCAAAGCATAGCGTCTAAAGCCCAACCAAACGAAAGAATTTGGAAAGTTGGTAATGCTATCTTGAATACACAACATATTAGCTCCCAACAAGCGGTTTACTTAGCATTGTCACTACCATTATCATCCTCCACATGACAATTCCAATATATCAACACAAACCTAGCAGACAAGTGAACTTACTTGTTGAAGCGCAGAGCACAATTACAACAACTAGACCCACAAAGCACCGACATTTTCTTTGAGGATCTCATGGCAAAGTACTTGAAATGAAATAACAACCTTCACCATATTTGCTTGGCAACATTTGCTAGTGAATACACAACGTTCCCATCCACATCAAAAAAAAGGAAAAAAGCAAAAATTATTCGATTCAACAATTATAGTGAGGCAAATGATCCAAAAAACTACTACAGAGAAATATGCACTCTATTCCTCCCATATGTCACAGTTGAAATAGCACTAAACGAAAACATACTTACGTGGCATGACATGTTCAACATCAACAAAAACACCATCGAAACAAACAAATCAAAATTCTACAAAATCATTCCTGCATTTCTTGCAAAGTCGTCAAATACCACGACTACCTCCACATCTACAACATGTCCACTTAGAAACACCGACACATATGACTTCGCGGTTGACATGCAAACTCAACTTAAAGCCGCTTGAACTCAAAATAAGTCAAAATAGCATACAAATTGTCTCCTAACAATGAATACTACAACACCTTGAGAAAACTAAACAATGAGCAACATCTCATTTTGCACAACATAATGCTGAAGAAGAGAAAAACCCCATCAAAAGCAATCCATCTTTTCTTGACAGGAAATGTAGGAACGGGCAAAACATATGTGCTGTTGCTAATTATGCAAGCTCTTTTGAGGCATTACTCGCACATGCAAACAGAAAATATAGACCTACAAAAAGTTCTCCTTCTTGCATACACCGGCAAAGCAGCGTACAACATTAGCGGTACAACAATACATTCTGCACTGCTTCTACTGCTTATGGCATCCCATTACACAAGCCTTTCAGCAGAGAAGTTACAAGAATTGTCTCAACTGTACAAGGACATCAAACTTGTTGTTTTTGATGAGGTTTCCCTAATCAGACATGGTACTCTGATTGCTGTTGATATGCGCCTTCGAGAAATCAAACACAATCCCCTCCTACCATTTGGTGGCCTTGATATAATTCTTTGTGGTGATCTTTGTCAAGCTAGCCCAACAAAAGATTCATGGATATTCATGGAACAATCATCAAGATCTACAACTATGTCATCCTATTGGAAAGAAAACGTTCTTCTATTTGAGTTAAAAACACCAATGCATCAAAATAACAATACGTTCATTGACATACTCAATCACATTAGCACTGGCGAACACACTCAAGTAGACATTGACTACCTTAATGAAAACTACCTTCATCAACCATCATCAAAACAAAGTGTTCCACATTTGTTCTACACCAACGCATTAAAGGATATTCATAATATGGAGGTTTTTGATATACTAACGAAAGAAATGCACATTCTAAAAGCTATTGACAAAAGACACAAAACTTGCAGTAAAACAATTGCAATACCAAAAGATCCAAAGAGCACATCAGGTCTGCACCAAACACTATGTTTAAAACCAAGCATGATAGTTGAAATATGCTCGGGTAACTTCGACATTCCCCATGGTTTGGTGAACGGTGCTGATGGCATCTTTAAAAGCTCTAAAATTGACACAGAGCCACATGTAGTCTGGGTTCTCTTTGCCAATGAGAACATTGGCAAAAAACATGATACAACAACCTAAGCCTATACTCCAACAATGTTCCAATGAATTGGACACCAATATTTCGAATAGCAAGAGAATTTCAAATAGGGAAAAATTACTTGGATACGGTGTGTAGAAATCAATTTCCCTTGCAACTTGTAGTAGCTAGAACAATCCATCGTTCCCAAGGACTATCCATGGAAACACTTGCATTTGACCCATCCTTCATTAAGGCACATGTCTTACATACACTGCTCTTTCACCTGTCCGCAACCTAGACAACCTTTACCTTCTCAACCCCATCCAAAAAAAGCATATCAAAGTCGACATTAATGTTCTCCAGGAAATTAGACGTCTTAGAAATGAAAAACCATGGATTATAGACCAACAAAACTTCTCTCTACAAAATAACAACCATATGACTTTACAATATCTAAACACACGAGCACTCAATTCACATTACGAGGACATACTTGAAAACAAAAGCTTGCTTCATGCAACAATTTTATGCCTCCAAGAATTGCATATCAAAGACAAACAAACAATCTCTTTGCCAAACTTCACATGTTTGCAAAACAACACAGGAATTGGTATTGCAACATGTTTCAAAAGTAACTTCACATTGCAAACCCAAGAATACATAACCATCAAACAAACTGAATGCTTGCAAACAATATTCACAACAAAAAAACAATCACAATTCGCAATAATTAACGTTTACAAGTCGCCTTCCTCACCGTAATCAACACTAATATCTTCGTTGCAAACGACTCTCGCTCAATTTAATACAAACACATCAACATTAATCTTAGGTGACTTCAACATTGATTACAATTCCAAAAATATAAATACAACAAAACTTTATCAATTCCTCCATAAACAAAACTTTCACGAACTCATAAACGACCAAATATACATGGGTCCACAATTGACCATATCTAGACAAACATAAAAAAAACAACAATTCTAAGTGGAACAAACTACATATATTGGTCCAATCATTCCCTTGTTTACACATCTTTAAACATTGACTAGGGCAAGCCTCCTGAATGAAATTCACCTTGTTATATGCATGACATTGGCAGAGGAGCGAGGGGGGAAGGGGTGTGCTCTTACATGGCGATTTTTGGAAAACTGGGTATTGGGGTCCATTGGAGATGAGATCGGCTTGAGGTGTGTCAGGTATTAATGTACTCCAATAGTTATGCGGCATTTGGACTATTAAGGATGTGGTAACGATTTTGTGAGAACATCTCTACCAGGTTTTCTAAGTGGGGGTTTAGTTATACTTGAGATCAACATGCTAGTGTGCTCACTTTGTGCGAGGTTGTTTTCCATCACGATCTAGATTGATTATCATAGAAGAAGTGAAACGGACGCTTGACAGAAAAGCCCCTTCTAGCCAAATGCCGTTTGAGAGAAACGTATTCTGCTTCCGTTGTGGAAATGGCAACCAGTTATTGTTTTCTTGCTGTACCATGTGAGTAAATTGTCAAATGTACCTGTATTTGATTTGCATGTGTCGGGGTCCCCCGCCCAATCAAACCCAGGTCATAGTGGCTCCTCTACTTCCTCTCCTGTGGTAGAGAGTCTAGGTGATGGGGAAGGAGTGAAACTTGGACCCACTTTTGTTGGCAGAATTGTTACAACCCTGGACATTGTGGTCATGTGAGTGGAGAGCCTTGGCGAGGTTGAGTGGGATTCATGGGAGTGGAGATGTCCAACCATGGTGTCCTTGGTGTAGCCCACTTTGGGTGGTAGTACTATAATCTTGGAGATTGTGTTTAAGAGCCTTAGCAAAGGTTGAGTGAAATTTAGGGGAGTGACACGGGGGGGTGGAGACGTCCATCGGGTTGCCTCACAAGTGCTCAAATTGGCCACAAAATAAAAAAGGCACCTATAAAGGTCATCCTTTGAGAACTTGGTCCCTTGCTCACCTTTGGAGAGCCTCCCCGCTCTCCCTTGCTCCTTGGGCTCAAAAGAGGTTCTTCCTCCTCATATAACCAAGCCACTAATTCAAAATCCGCTTCGCAAAAGGCTTACAGCCAAGCCTCCATCTGAGATCCAGATCATCATGTTCTAGCTCTTCGATCCACAATTCGAGCCTCTGGCCATCTTTCTCAGAGCTTGGGAGAGGAGGAGCTTCATTTGGGACATAGGAGCCTTTGAGCTTGTCTGGGATCGAAGGAGGACCTAGAGGGAGAGGAGGAGGAGGTTGTTGCATGGCGGTGGTAGGAGGCAACAACCTCTGTGGTTGAGCCGGTGGTAGTGGAGGAGGTAGCATCACGAGAAAGAGCAAGGGGAGGAATAGAAGGGAATTGAAGGGAGAAGGTAGCTGAGGCGGTAGGATCGGGAGGAGGGACAAGCAGAGGAACAGATGGAAAATGCAATGGAATTCTCTTTGACATGGCTTGGGGAAGACGATGTCAACGAGAGGCAGGAGGAGGAGGAGGAGGACGACCTCTCGCCTGATGAAAAGGTTGCTAGCGGTCTCTCTTCGTCTTCTTCCTCCTCTTGCCTTGTCCTTAGCTTCACCATAGCCAGCGCCATGCACAACCTCTCCCTTACCCTCCTCCCACCTTTTGAATGAAGCTCCTCCTCTCCTAGGCTTTGAGAAGGATGGCCAGAGGCCCAAATTGTGGATCGAAGAGCTAGAACATGACGATATGGATCCTCAAATGGAGGCTTGGCTAGAAGCCTTTTGCGAAGTGGATCATGAATTAGTGGCTTGGTTACATGAGGAGGAAGAACCTCTTCTAAGGCCCAAGGAGCAGGGGAGAGTGGTGAGGCTCTCCAAGTTGAGCAAGGGACCAACCTCTCAAAGGATGACCTTTATAGGCACCTTTTTTATTTTGCAAATGATGAACCACGTCCACATGAGCTACAAGAGTAGCCGAAGGTAAGTCCTTGTATGCTCTTACTGTGGTGATCGTCCTTTACATTTTTTATACACGTGGCATTGGTGGTAGAGGAGTGAGGGGGGAAGGGGGTGTCCCTGTATGCTCTTACATGGCGATTTTTGGAAAACTAGGTATTCGGGTCCATTGGAGATGAGATCAGCTTGCAGTATTCAGCTGTGTCAGGTATTAATGTACTCCAGGAGCTGTGCCCAGTTTTTTTTCTGACACGAAATGGGCTAGTGATCGGAACCATCGATGGCGGCAGGGAGGCATTGCCATTTGGCAATGATCGCATGATCGGTGTTGGGTTTGGCCATGCAAATGGCCCATGTCAGCCTGAATGTCCGTTAGATGAAGGCAATTGATCTAAGGGCTTGTTTCCATGCCTAGGGGTGCGAGGAGAGTCTGAGCATCCGCAGGCATAGGGGTGGCAAGACCAACGCATAGGATTCATTAGGGGATGGTGAAGGTTGTAGGAGCTTTGAAAACGATGGCTACAGGAGCTCTGGTGCACTTGCCAACTTCTGATTGGCCTACTGGGAATATACCATGGAGAAGCCTCAAATCCATTCTCTCGCGTGAACCAAAAGAAAGTCACTTGAACCAAAAAGACAGTCTTTAATGTATATGTCGACAAGCTGACTACCTACAGGGAGCTACATTGTTGCAGAGCAATTTTTATTGGCTACTCAAAGGCTCTGGATTGTGGGAGCAGCATTGAAGACAATGCTCAGGGCCAAATGGCAGTCCTCTATTGGTTGGATGCGAAATGGAGCACAAAGTTGCAAATGGAGGTGCAAATTTGAGCACTAATGGCACTCCATCCTTGTTCGAAATGTGTGCTAGCTCCATCACTAGCGCATCGTTTACCGCGTGTGCACTTAGCCTTTAAACATCTCATTAAACATAAGCTCCATCAATACACTTTCATTTTAACATTACTCAGTTACTCAAAAACAAAAACTTTACTCTTTGATAGGGTACATAAAGATTGGGTACATCTATTCTATTCTTTACGGAGAGAAGAGAGAGAGAGGGGGAGAGAGAGAGAGAGAGAGAGAGAGAGAGAGAGAGAGAGAGAGAGAGAGAGAGAGGGGGAGGGATGCAGGGAGGGAGGGAGAGAGAGAGAGAGAGAGAGAGAGAGAGAGAGAGAGAGAGAGAGAATGATATATATATATATATTCATAGATAATATATATATATATATGCAAATAAATACAAAATAAAAAAATATATTTACAAATATTTGAATATAAATAAATAAACAAATATATAGATATATGTATTGTATATATTATAATATATTAAAATATTATATATTATACTTTATATACATACATACATACATACATACATACATACATACATACATACATACATATATATATATATATATATATAGAGAGAGAGAGAGAGAGAGAGAGAGAGAGAGAGAGAGAGAGAGAGAGAGAGAGAGAGAGAGAGAATACATTATATATTACTTATGATTGAAACGAATGAAAATAATCATCATCACATGAACAAGCTACATAAAGTTCATGTAGCGATACTATAAATAATAGATCTAGACTGTAGCAGACAAAAGCAAATTTATGAAGCACAGACAGCGCATTACAGAGATTGTGATTATGGGCTAAAAAAGCTTTTTTTGAGGTGAGGCAGCTGAGGCTTGACTCTTCAGTCTTCTTGAGCTTTGTGAGTTGTGTCTCGTGAGTCGTGACATGTCTTATCACTGTTATGTACGTGTGCTATGTTCACAAGATGCCAAGATGGCAGGACTCACGAGTCACTGTTTGAGTCAGGACTTTGTTTTCTCCAATTCTCCGATGACTCCGATCCCTAGTAGGTATTAAAGTCCTGTTAGCCTATCGGCGGTGACTCGAGACTCAAAAAGTTGAATGTCAAGCCTTCCGGATGACATCTTCAATCATCTTTGATTCATCAATGGTCACCTTCTTCGTGAATTCCGAATTCTATTCATGATTGCCTCCAAACTTCAAAGAGACCCAAGACCCAGGGGCCAGATTCTAGAATACCTCCAAAGTCCACCACCCATCTTCCCAGTAATCCCAATTCCCCAACTCAGATAGCTTGGGCACATGATAGGATTCCGATTGCAATCTGATAAGGGTGGACTTATCAGAATCAAGCGCACATGGTTGTAAAGACACAAAGTGATAACAACATATGTTACACAAACAAATAATAGCTTGAAAAAAGATCAAGAGAGCTTACCATTATTAGTACCAGGATTTTTTGGTGGCCTACCACCCTTCTTTAGTTCCATACTTGAATCCTTGTCCTTTTTAGTCATCTTCTAAGGTGTTTTTTGAACCTCAATGACTGCATCATCCTTGTGGACTGAATTTGAGCTTGATGAACCCATCTCTCCCTTTTTATGCTGTGTGTACAGCTCTACCTCCTCCTCGATGCAACATCCTTTTTTCATATCAAGCCACCATGGGCAGTTCTTTCTCTCCCACTCAGAGAGCACTTGCTTCCCTTCTTTTTCTATCATGTTTGGAGAGTACATACAGAATTTTAAGTCCTGAATTTTTGTCCATACTCGACATATGGGCAACAATTTTTCAATCTTACCAATAGCTTTTAAGGATTGCAAGAATCTGCATACAATAAGAGTCTTAGTACAAAAGCAAAATACTTAAGAATGGATTTTTAATTAAAAAGGAAAAAACATGTATTGCTTACCTAAATACCAATCGTCGAGATGCCCTCGTCATCTCCATTTGTCCTGTTATAGCTGTAGCAACAGTCATTGAATCCTTTAAATCTCCATAAAGTTCAAGTCTGTTCATTGCTTGTATCTCCCCAAAATACTCTCTCAACGTAGGATCTTGAGGAAGCACAAAGCTAGCTTGTTGACTAGCAACCAAGACCTGAGAGAGTAACCTCTCAGATTCACAAAGCAACTGATCCATCCATGCCTCTTTTGCCATCCACTTTATGAATTCTCTATCAGCTTTTGGCATCCCTTAACTTGTTCTCAAATTTGGATCTGACCCTAAGATTTTGAGGGTTGCTAGTTGTGTCTCCTTTGAGACTTTTGCAATGGAGATGTTATACAACTTTTCCAATGTGACAATGGATGATTTATCATCAAATGGGAGGCTCCACAAGATATTAAACCAATCTTCACCATTTGTTGGTTTGACAATAGACAAAATCTACATATAAACAATACATGCAATCATCACACTCAATTGTATTTTCTGATCATACAATACATGCATATCCCATACCTCGATCATTTTCTAAACAAACATCATATTTACATCCTTTTTTAATATTATGAGTTCTTTCTCAATCTCAAAAAACACTTGAACACTTTAAAAAATCAACTTTATGATAAGAATCATTAAATTAACCATACCTTGATCATTTTTTGACCATACTTGAGATTCACATCCTTTCGAATACTTTTAAGTGCTTTCTCCATATCAGCAACACTCAAATTTGGCTGAAGTTCCTTTAGCTTTGCCTCATAATCTTGCTTGTATAGTGGCTAAAATATATTCCAAAGAAATGAATTAGTACAATGAATTAGTTTGTTCTAATTCAAAAGACATCCATGACAAATGGTATGAAACTTACTGCAAATACCATTCTCCCTAGCATCAGAGATGTCAAAGGATACCAAGTACTTGATCTTTTACTGCTTTCATTTGCCCTATGCTTTTCAAGTGTCTTTTTTTCTTCCTCAGAAAAAAGTGATAAGTACTCATTCTCATCACACGAACACATTGTCTTTGTGTTGTACAAATAATCCTTGAGATTTGTTTTAATAATTGTTGTTTCATTAAGGCTGAAAAATAAAAAATATATAGCTTCAAACATATTCAGAATTGTTCACAAAACCCTTAAAAGCTCGAAAAAAGGTAACACATATAAGCAAGAACTCGCACTTACAGATTGAACCTTTGAAGAGCAGCTATTAGCTTCATTTTTGTTTCTTTCTCTGAAGTAATAAAACTTGCTAAAACTCGAATATACCATGCCTTTGATGTCTTGAATTTCTCTTCAATTAGAGACATCCATGCAACAGTACAGTGATTTCCCTCCCACACAAAAAACATCTTTCGAGACAAAAATGACCAATCAGCATCATCAACAATCTGTGCCTCAAATTCTGCATTTACATCCCTCCAACAAGAATCCCATGATTGTTCAATTTCATCTTTCACCTCTTGTGAAACACCATCTGGAAGTGTTGTAGATAAAATAAACATTCCTTTCTGTTGAATATATCTTTATGCCTCTAGAGCTTGCTTTAGGCTATCCATATCAGTTCGTAGGCCTCTCACTCTTGTGTTTACAACACAACGACATAACCCCTAGCCAATATCAAGTGCAGTAGGAAACTCTTGCTCAAACTCCTCATCTAGTTGTTTATCCTCTTTCTTTCTCTTCTTAGAAGATTCCTCCATAATTATAGTAGTGTCTTCAAAGTCTTCCATCTCCTTATCCTCTTCAACTCCAATTTCAACCTCTTTTCTAAATTTGGTGTAGATTCCACTTGCAAACTTCTCTTGCTACTTGTCCTTCCACCTCTCCTGCCTCCTCGTTCTCCTCTTCCACCTTTCCCCCTCCTCTCAGAAGTTTTTATTTTTACCATCCTGCCAATGTGACAAAAATGCATTTAAAAAAAGAAGTCATCGCATGGCATAGAAAAGACTTACAAGGTCAATTAAGTCCTAGCATTACTTCAATAGCATACAAAGAAAGCCCAAGAGGCTTCAAAATAGAAAATACCTGAAGCTTGATCGTGATGCTGCTAATTGAAGCTGCACTTGACGAGATGATGGGGCTTGAGGAGACTAGCTGGACAACAAAAGCATACAAGGAAAAGTTATTAAGCATACAAGAACAAGTTATTAACCACAAAAGCGTACAATATCGTGTTTTGTCTCCTAAGACCTCCTCGTCTCCTTGCCTCCCCCTCCTTACCTTATTTTCAGGCTCTCATGAAAATTAAAGGTAAAGCACACTAGACTCATTTCGAGCATAACATATGGCTGCAATAGACAAGCTGCACAGCAAACGGATAGAAACTTGAAAATTGGGCTACAACATCGAGCGAGCGAGCTAGAGTACTGCGAAGGCTCTCAGAGGCTCATCATGCACCAACTTGATTGAGCCTCATGAGTAGCTACAATATGAACATGCAATGTGGGGGACTGGTCAGGGAATGCTTTCGGTGGTGGTCTTCCTCGCGCACTTGGAGATTGTTCCAATTTGGCCATTCTCAACCTAGCCAGCAACACCCTATCAGGGACGTTGCCAGCAGTCCTCAGTAAACTACCATCCCTCCACATCCTCATGATGCAAAACAACTCCCTAACTGGACACATAGCTTTCAATTTTTCTCCGCTGCTCCAAGTGCTTCATCTTTCTAACAATCAATTCTCAGGAAGTCTTCCGCAGAGAATTAATCTACCGGCCTTCCGAAATCCTAACCTTGACTTGCACTTGAATGGTTTCGAAGTTCTCTACCTGGACAATTTGACAATTTTTGGAAAAGGCAATTTTTTACAGTACTTGTATATCTCTGGAACCATGGCATCCCTGGATTTGTCAGGGAATCTTCTAGACGGCGACATCCCTTCTGATTTAGGTTCTTTAATTGGCATCACCTACTTGAATCCATCTAGAAACATTTTCCATGGTCCGATTCCTGTAAGCCTCGGTAAATTGTCAAATGTACAGACTTTGGATTTGTCCAATAACGCCTTGGATGGTGAGATCCCATGGAGTTTGGATATAATACACAGACTATCCACTTTCGATGTCAGCAATAACCATCTTTCTGGACCAATCAGTTCAACACCTTTACCAAAGCTTCCTATAAGGGCAACCTTGACTTGTGCAGGTTTCCATTGCCATCTTGTAAGAAAAGTGGGGATGCTAACACTACAATAACAAAGAGAATATTAATCAGCTAGAAAGTTCTGGTTCAGCTTGCAGCCTGCTTGGTGGGTGTAACGTCGCTTGTAGTAGTCTCAATCATAGTTTGCTCCGGTGCATCCCCACAAGAGCTAGGATGGAGATTGCCTGTCTTGCGTAGTAAGCTCTTGAATTTAACAGAAGCACATCTTTGAGCTGCAACGAATGGCTATTTTTGTGTGTGTGTACTGCTCTCTTTTTTTGTGTCTACTGCTCTCTCTCTCTCTCTGTCCTTTGCCATACACGGCATTACCCAATACCACGTTGCCACATGGTGGTTTGTTGCTCTTCCACCCACGCGATGTGGCACTGTCCTTCTCCTTCTCTCCCGTCTCTCTTCTCGAACCTTCATCCTCTCTCCTCGAACCTCTCTCCTCCTCCCTCGAACGTCTCTCTCTTTTTTATAAATTATATACATACATGTTATACATTATATATTACGTTTCTTAGATTTTCAGACTCCAGAGTCTAGACCATGATCCACAATGCACATCTATATCTATATCTATACTTCTATACTACTCTTTAAGGAGAGGATCCACTGGTGCTAGAAGAGCTATGCTACATGGGGAGGGACAACTCTACATGTTGTTCAATGAAACTTGGGACTGCTAAGGTTGTATATGTTAAAGTTTTGAAATGAAATTTTCTTCCTGTAGGCGGATTGATGCAGTTGGGTGAATGATAGAGAGAGCATTGACCCACTTGCATCTGCAAGGGAAGCTCTACTTCGGCATCATGGACAAGCAACAATCGCCAGCTTGACCGCATAGTCATAGAAGATGGACTCGCTAAAGTCTTTGAGTACTCTGGAAGAGAACTCAAAGCTAGCAATTTTGTGTTGATGCTTCCAAGCCATGCTGTCGACACTGGGAAACCTATCTTATCCAAACAGATCCACTGACATATTTGGACTCTTGAATCATTGACATGTTTCCCTCCCCTATATACATTTTTATTGCAGTTAGCTTTTTCTAAGGATTTTAGCTATGTGATATGCTTGAAAGTATTCATTCGACCTTTGCTATTCGAAATGTTATGAAATTTTTGTGGGATGGATCGTGTAATTCAAGTTGGGGGAATGGATTGTGTGATTCAAATGGGTTTGTGTCAAGTTATAGCTAGCAGTAGAGTCACACAACTTTACCTACAATTTGTAGATCTTCCACTCTTTAATCAATCAATTACTAATGAGTTAGCAATGATGATATTTATATATTGATTCAAATTTTTGTATCTTTGTATCTATCTTTATTTATGAGGTGTTACATGACACTCAGAGGTTAGTGCATCATGGCATTTCCAGTTTGTAGTGTGGGGCATGCCTTGCCTAGCATGGAATGTGGTCGATCGGGTTCACAATTTTTGTCCACCTTGCTTTCTTCCTCATATCAAACCATGTCCAAACGACTTGCCAATTTACCCCATTGCATTTTGTACAAATCATTCATCATTCTCCTATAAATTAGTATATATCTTAGGAGAGGGTTCAGGAGATCCATCAACATGAGCATGGATGTCGTTAGCAAAGCAAGTGATGTTGTAATCCTAGGGGTCTTGAATTTTAGTTTAACCTTCCTTTTGTGGCTTACAAAGCCCATTCACTCTTAGAGAGTCACGTCTGTCGTCATTTGAGATATGTGATAGTGAGTTTCATGGTTGCATGGCGCATGCTTGATTGATCATGTTTCTCTAAAGATACTCTTCCTATTTCAAGTATTATCTCTTTCGCATTCTCTTATAGTATTTTGTGGCAAAATGGAACCGTTGGCATCATGGGTTGTAGTAAAATTCTGTTTCTTTGGATTCTATAATATGTGTGTGTGTGTGTGTGTGTGTGTGTGTGTAGAGAGAGAGAGAGAGAGAGAGAGAGAGAAAGAGAGAGAGAGAGAGAGAGAGAGAGGGGGGCCTCCAACTATACATGATATGGACCTCCAACTATACACCACTTAGATAGTGAGCCTAGATAAAGACTTCAACCTAAAGAATGGTTAGAAGGTTGGTCAATCATTTATGGTGGAATGTGTCTATAGAGCTTGATTATTTTTGGTTGTATGTTGCTTTTGTTTTGGACTTCTTGATACTAAAAAAGTTTAAATCAATACTAGATTAAGGAGGAACATAATACTAATTGTGGAATTCTTGGGACAATCAATTTTAAATCTGTGTCGGTGAATCAATTAAAGCTATAGCATTTCATTTCCAAGGGCTAACACAACATGTGAAGTTGCGATTAGAAATATGAAATTCAACCAGACAAGCTCAAAATTATTTGATGAGAGAGAGAGAGAGAGAGAAAGAGAGAGAAGAAGAAGAAGAAGAATGTATTACCGTCCTCTGGGGGCCGAAATACCGACCCATGGGACCCATAAAAGTCATGATACAAGTGTCTCCTTCCTTTTATGGAAGGGGGGGAGAACAATTATTTTGAAATACATTGAGTAATACAACATTCACGATATTTAAGAACCTTGGCAATATAGTTACCCAGAGTGGCTATATGGCTATGTGAGAGCAAGCTTGCTAGGGTGTCGTGTTCCTCTATAATATTGTTAAAGTCCCTCCTTATGCAGAGAGAGAGAGAGAGAGAGAGAGAGAGAGAGGTGTAGCTCACCTAACCCTTTTTTTGGGGGATTTTTAAATTGTAGGCAGTACTATTGAGTTGGTGGCATCTCACCAACTTTTCGCATCATGATGAGTACATCCCCTCCACCACCTACATATCAGGTTGGTGATGTTTATTTGTTTGTCTTTTAAGCGATCTTTTAAGCTTCTAGACCAATTTCTTTAATAAAGTTTCATACTCATTTTAAAGGCTTTTTCAAATCAATTTCAATTCTAATTATTTACAGGCTTCTCAAATTGGTTTCTAAAGCTCATGAAATGATGTTTTAAAAAAAAATATGCACAACCTTTTGATTTTATAGGGAAACTTTGCACTTTTTTGGGATTAGGTAATAATAATTGGAGAAAAAAGACTCTTCAAGAACAGAGGGAGGGAAGGCCATTCCAAATTTACACGTGGTGATATTAGAGTGTTCACTTTGAAAATTATGCAGCCATTGAATCACATAAATCATAAAACAAGGGCTCTGACGTGAAAGAGAACTTTGGATGTTAGACATGCATGAATTCCCAACAAGGATGAATAGCTACTCTCTTTTTGTCTTTCAATGTGTGTGTGTGTCTAAGTACTATGATAGCTATAGTTAAAGTTTCTTTTGCTTGGCAAGATCATACATCTATTTGGAAAAGAGATTTCTAAAGCTTTTAGAGTAGATTTATTAAAAGGCTTCTCAAATTTAGCAGTATAAATTGTCTCTTGATAGGTAACTTAAGTTTTTGATCTGTGTTGGTCAAGGAAATATTAGAGTTAAGATTAGGCAAAGGGGATATTTCTTTGATATATGCACAACATTTTGATCTTATAGGGAAACTTTGCACTTTTGTGGGATTAGCTAATAATGATTGAAGAAAAACTTTGAGGCATTCTTTTTTGAAAGGTTAAAGACTCTAAAGCAATTTGTTTAAAAAGGGTCCATCCTTGACTTAACCCTTTTGTTTGGGAAATTTCATTGTAGGTAGTGCAGTCTAGTCAGGTGGCATCTCACCAACTGTCCACACCACAAGTACATCCCCTCCACTACCTACACATTAGGTTGGTGATGTTGATTTATTTGTCAAATAGATTTCTAAAGCTCATAGGTAGACCTATTAAAAGACTTCTCAAATTTAAGAGTATAAATAGTCGCTTGACAAGAAACTTAAGTTTTTGGTATGTATTGGTCAAGGAAACAATAGAGTTGAGATTATGAATAGGGGATCTCTCTTTTATACATGCACAACCTTTTGGTTTTATAGGGAAACTTTGCACTTTTGTGGCATTAGGTAATAATAATTGGAGAAAAAAAGACTCTTCAAGAACAGAGGGAGGGAAGGCTATTCCAAATTTATGTGTGGTGATATTAGAGTGTTCACTTTGAAAATTAACCCACTGTCCCCTCCTAGTACCCTCTGTGGCACTCTGCCTACACTCTCTCCGTGCTCCGTGAATCTGTGCTCTCTACCCCGTGCTCCATGCTCTCTACCCCGTTCTTCGTGCCCGCGTACCTCAGTGCTCACCAAATGAGTCTCTGAAGTCTTCACCTCCCTAATTGCTACACACAGGCAGCCAACCATCCAATCCGCATGACGCCTCGACTGCGGCTCCCTTGCTAGTCAGCTCTGCGAATTGCTCCGCGAATTGCGCCTCGACTGTTGTGCACCACTTATCCACTCACCTCCTCCGTGCGCCTTTCCACTTTGCTCCATAATCCACGACATGGACTCTGAGGTTCTTGTACTTACACCTCTCATTACTACTTATTCTCCTCTCTCTCAAAGTCTCTCTCCCCTCGTACTTCTATTTACTACTCCCTCACCCTCACTATATCTCCCTAAACCACATGTAAAATCCATCTAATTCCCCCCTCTGATACTTATCTATATCTTATTTATACTTGTCTAATACCCCCCCCTTTTAACCTTCCCCTCCTCCCCCCCTTTAACCTTCCCCTCTCCCTTCTTACTTTTTTATTGGCCCCTCTCTAATTTTTTTCTCTCTTCTTTTATTATAAGTTCTCCTTACCCCTTACTTTCCCTCCCTCCCCCCCCCCCCCCTCTTTACCTTACTCCCCCCCTTTTTCCCTCAAATTCCCCCTCTATTCCTCTTTGTATCTATCACTCCCTTTTAATTTTTTCTAATAAACTTCATTAAATTTATATTCCCCTTTTTTCCCTGTTTCATTATCTTCTCATGGTATACATCCTGTTTATAAATTTTCAATTGCCCTTGAAATATAAATACTTAAACCCTAATTTCCCCCTCTTCATATCCCCCTTTAGTTCTCCCTCTTTACAGTAATTTCCCCTTATCGTGTATTTAGTTCTTTTTACCTCATACTCATTTTTTCCTTCTTAAACCACTTGTACCTTTTCTTCTTAGACTCTAAAGTTTAACCACCACCAACCTCTTTCCCCTCTTTAACCTTACTGCATAAATTCTCCCCTCTTAAACCTTTAAAACCATTCCCTTACTTTCCTTATCCCCCCTATCACATTATTTCATAAATTTCCCCCTTCTTAACCTTTAAAGATCTCTCAAATTTCATTCTAATGTATTCTGTTTTTCAAGTATACATCTAACTGGTTAAGTCTGTAGCTTAGCTTCTATTTTTATTGTGATCCCGATAGCAAGGGAGGGGTGTTTATGACACCTATCTTCCCAACTAAGTTAAAACATGGTTCTTATCATTTTTCTTGTTGGATGGTGGCATGTAGGCAGACTCCCCTCTTCAATAAAAGTTATGCTTGCCAGGACTTATCCAAGCTCAACTTCTATACAGTTTCCACAAAGTCATTTCTACAAAAGCGCCCATTGCTAGTTTCCTTTATAAATAGGGATTCACCGACTTGTACAAACTTTTCTGTTAATGCAATTAGTCCTATTTCATTGTCTAGCTTCGCTCTTTTGTCTTTTCACTATGCAAAGGGGTGTTGTAAAATCTTACACGCACACACACACACACACACACACACACACACTCACACACAAGGGCTCTAAAGTGAAAGAGAATTTTGGATGTTAGACGTTCAAAAACTTCCAACAAGGATAGCTACTCTCTTTCTCTCTCTCAATGTGTGTGTTTGTCTATGTACTATGATGGATGTAGTCATAGTTTCTTTTCCTTGGCAAGATTGAACGTCTATTGAGAAAAATATAAAATTCAAAAGGTGGTCATTGTTTTTATACGGCCTGCACATCAGAGTGAATGAAAGTTGAGTGTTGAAAGCAAAAATTATTTTTAAAGCTCCTAAAGAAATTTATTTTTAAAGCACTTTATGGGTACCGGTGAACACACCTCCCCTCGGGGACCCTTGTGATTCTAGGGTGTGCAAGGACCACGAAGTTCATCTAATGGGCTACTAGTAGTCACGTGGCTATACATAGGCCACGCACACACACACATCCATCCCCGTGGAGACCATGGAAAACCTATGGATACACCTATAACTGGTAGACTCTCATTCTGGTAACCTTGTGGCCACAACATGTCACACACACACCTACACATTGCCCTTCGAGAGCCATGATGATATTTGGATTTTCCCCATGGTCATATGAGTTGTTATGATAATTCTGATAATTTAGGAGTTAGTCAGTTGTGCTACTAAGAGCTGCTAATTCTTAATACCATCTTGGGAAAATCCTTTCCATGTGCTAATTGGAGATAAGAGTGACAATCCCATGTTCAGAATGATGTGGGACCCTTAAATATAGTGCTCAGCCCTTGTGTGACTGAAGGACCACAATGTATTGAGAAGTGAGTTTTAAGATGTGTAGAGGGGTGTTGATTATACATGTTATGGTAACAATAGAAGAGGAGTTTGTGATGGTGCGTAACGCGTGTGCCTCTGGCCTTTCCCCTTGGTTATGGGATCCCGTCAAACGGAAGATTATACGCAGACTTTTGGAGGGCGTGTGCATCGGGTGGTAATGTAATAATGTGGTGGGATGCTGGAATATCGATGGAATATCGGTGGAGAATGTGGAGTAGTTATGCATGAACCATGGAGCTAATTCCCTCCATCATCCCGCTGCCTCACCCCTCCATCCTCCAACCTCTAAGCCCTTCAACTTTCTTGATCCAGAAACTCTTCTCTTCCATGCTCGAAGCTCCTGGCATTTGAGGAGTTAATCGTCACAACTAGAATCCTCTGCTGTCCCCTTGAAGAACAGTCAGAACTAGCACGAGTACCCTCAAAGCTTGATGGTGGAAAAGCTCCTCACTACGATCCCACCCAGTTAAGAGCTCCCTCCTTGCTCTGGGAGACACACAGTTGTGTCACTGCAGAGTTTTCGATACTTTACTACGCATAGTGGAACTATGTTTATGTGTAGCCTCCATTCCATTCTTTGCTACTCCCACTGGTATGCTTTTCTTACATTTGTGATGCGGGGAATGGCGGACTGCTTCGTGGAGGGCCTTACAGGTTTGCGCGATTGTGATGCTCACAACTTTGGAGCTTTTGCTTAAAACTATTCATGGCAGCTCCTCCATAGGCATATTTAGAGCGGATCTCGCGTAGAGTATCCCCAGTTACATGAGCCTTTAGATTGGCTATCTTCTCCACGGGTTCAGATCCGGATAAAATACCTTCGAACCATTACAGATTACCTTCTCATGCCGGAACCTTTCCAGTGAGTACCACTAAGAAGCAGTTGTTCTTGATACTCTTCTTACACTTGGACATCTATTGTAGTATACAAGTTGAGAGCGTAGAAAATTTTGGGTCCAAGAAGTTGTGTAAGGGAGCCTGGACCCTATGCACTGTCCACGGACTGTAGCCTCTTGAACTTGGGTTGTGTAGACTGGTGAAGGCGCACGTATTTTGACCGATACTAATATAGTTTTTGAGCTCTCGCAGCATAGAAGTATAAGCAGAGAGATAGCTGCATTTCACTGTGCTTTAGCAGGTAATTTGACCTTCTATATATTCTATTCCATGTTATATAACCTGTGCGAAACTTTCCTCCAGCAGAGGAGTTTGATCGCTTTTCTTACTCCTCTTGATATGTCTCTGTACACGATACTCAGCTGATTTTTAATTGGGGAACCACAGCTGCTGCGAACCGTTCGAAAGAAATAATAAAGCTTATGATCGCAGTAGAGCATATGCTCTAAGAACAACGTGTTTATAAGGATTTTGTATGTGGACATGAACTTGTTGTAGTTTTTTCAGTCCACGCCACTCTCCTGGGAATACAATTGTAGAAATGGTGGCGAATTCCTCAACGACATTCTTTTGAGAGGGCCTGTTGGCTACGATCACTGAGAGGGCCTACGGGCTACGTTCACTGAGAGCTTGGAAACAGTAAGCTTGCCTTGCTGCATCTACAGCTCCTTTGTGGCATTACTCACCTCTGTGGCACAGCTTCTATGCTGAGCTGAACGTGCAATGGGCGAAAGTGTCGTGAGTAGAAACTTAGCGAGCCAAAAAACACTGCATAGCTAAAATACCCCGCGTGATATACGACACCTAGCTCATATATTTTGCTCAAAGCAGACTGAGTGGTAACGACTCAGCTTCGCACTGTTGGTAGCTTCGCATTCTACACCCTTGACCTCTTACTCAAAGTTGCAGAATTCTCTGGGCTGGCCCAAAGTTTTTGAATTCCCTCCGAACCTCTCTGTTAGGTTGCAAGCCTTGCTAGGCTCTCCACTTGACGATTGAAAATATCTCCCCCACAGCTTTCTCCTCACAGGGACTCTGTGATTGCTTACCAGCCTTAGAAGCAACCTCACATTAGGTTGTGGTCGTCATTAGGAACAATAGATTAGGATATCATGTTAGGATATCCTATTGGCATTGCGAATCCATAGAACTACATTGATTCTCTTTATGAATTTGCTGGAGCAGCGTGATGATTGCACAAAAGCAAGGAATCATCAGCAAGATAATCTGTTGAGACCCTATTGTTACTCAACTTCGATTGAGAACTACTTTGAGAACTACGAGAGCTTCACTAGGAATTGCAAGCAGATATGATGAGCGTACCCCAATGTTGGAAGATCATAGGTCGTAGAGCTACGAGAACTCAAAGCTCATGGCGTAGAGAAGTACCAAAATCGCTTCACAAGACTTGGTTTGAAGTAAACGTAGACATATACAAGGAAGGACAGTTTACCACAATATATTGGGTTATTCTTTAGGTATCTATAGCATAATGATAAAATGAGGCCCTTTGAAATAAACATTTTAACATTTTAAGAACTATATTGGAATTTCTATTTGTCATAAGCCTTAACCTATATAAAATCTCCCACTTTTGGAGTTTCAAGCTTTATTTTGAATGGGCCTATGAAACAAAGCATGGAGTCATAACCCTTCAATTTCTGGGATCCTTTAAACTAGGGATCTATCATGGCCATGTACATAGAAAATGGAAAATGGCTATGAGAGCCTCATTGCAGGAACCTTGGAGTCTTAAAGGCACATGAAGTTCTACATAGGGGAACCCCTCTTCATCTTCCTTGGCAGGTCAGCCCATAGTACATGGGAGTTCTCTAAGAGAGTCTCAGGATGGGAATTGTATTATTACCGGAGTATCCTTTTGTTTCAAATAACTCACTAAAGTTGTTGACTAATGCCAACCTTTATGATATGAGAAATTGCTCGACATTGATTGAGTTATTTCCTTGGGATGCCTCTAATATTTTATATATATCTCTTTAAATTTAAAAGCCAACATCTATTTACTTCTTGAATATTAGAATTCTAGGATTCATTCATTGCTTATCTAGATAAAGTGACATGGATAACAATTGTGTGCCGGCATTGAAGCCTGGCTTCCACAACAAAAATGTATTTTTTATCGTGATGGTGCCAAGTGAGTTGGCACACCTCTCCATCGGATTTGCAAGTGGAATCTTGGACATGATATTGCAGAAGAAGACGTTGGCAACCTGGAGGAATACACTTGAGAGAGAGATATAGTGCTCTCGACCCTATTATGCACGCTTACATAATTAAATGTATTTGCAATTTAAGAACTTGGAAGTGAACTCCCTTGCGACCTACTTAATTTGAGAATTGTCTTAAGGCTTTCACCATGGGAATAATTGACAAAACGTTATTTTCTTGGATTCACGATTTGAAATGTAGCTAGAGTAATTAAATGGATTTCTCTTTTCTTGAGGATTATCTCTAGACTCTACTACACCCTTTAGTAATAGAGTAAATGTGAACACAGTCTTGATAAAGCAATGGTCGCTAGGGGTCTTTCAAAGCATTGACTAAGAGCATGGACTAGTGAAGATTTAGATTCATTGAAGTAATAGGTAACACACAGACACACAGACACACACACACATTTCCTACGCCTCCCTCTCTTTTGGTTAGACCCTAGACCCCTTCTCTCTCTCTCTCTCTCTCTCTCTCTCTCTCTCTCTTCTTTTTTTTTTATATTTCTTAATTTCTCTTTAATTTTCTATATATTGTCCCTACTTCTCTTTATTTTCCCTTTTTCTTACACGTTATCTCCAAATTTTCTTAATAATTAAATTTATTTTTTCAAAGAAATTCTACCTACCTCAAAATTTTCTTTCCTTTTTTGCTTTTTCCCTTCCCCTTATCCGTTATCAATGTTTTTTTAAATTTTCTATTGTTTTTCTACATTTTTCTTAAAATTTCCATTTAAATTTCCTTGTAAATCGATTTATGTTCTAAATTTACTGGGTTTTCCATAATTTTTTACTCTTCGTCCTTGTCTCCTAGATTTTCTATTTCCTTTAATAAATTTTCTTAATTTACTTAGCACTGTTTCTTTTTTTGTTTAGTATCCCAATGTTTCTTAAAATTTTCCCCTATATTGGTTTGCTTATTTCTTTCTAAAAAATCTTCTTTTCATTTTTCTTAGTTCTACTTAAAAACGTTACCCTACTTCCCATTAAATTTATTTTCTACTCTTATTGGCCAAATGGCCCCCCCCCCTTCTTTTTTTCCATACTAATCCCACCCCCCTCCTTTTTTCTAATTTTCCCTAGTCATGCTAATTATTTTAAAATTATTTTTTATTTTAGTACTCCCTTTAAAATATATTTCCTATTTACCCTCCCTTGTTAGACTATGTGTGTTATATATTTGAAGGTTCTCTAAACTACAAACACTCTACCCTAACCAACCCAATTACTCAACTTCCCTCCCCGCATTTTCTACACACCCGCATTTACATGCCTATCCTGTTTTTAGCCACCTAGATGACCCGCTATCCCAAAGTAGTACTAAAGTAATCCGACTCCCCCGATTGTAGTTATTTGGTAATTAATGTTCTTAAACTAGTCTCGCTTTCTCCACTTGCCCACCTTTCGAGATTTTTTAAAACCACCCCGTACCCACTGCTGATTAGCCTAACTCTCTATGTCCTCGACTCCCCGACTGACTACCCTCCCATCTATTTAAAAGCACTTCCTCTCCACCTCCTTAGTACTCATTACTTCTGCCCTTGCAGCCTGTTACTTCCACCCGCAAGTGCGAAGCTATCTTCTATACTCCCACCCGTAACCCCGATTTCGCGACTGCTTCTCCATTTTGGCTGCTCCGCCTCTTCAATCCATCCCGCTGTCACACTGGGATCTCGGTTGCTCCAACCTCCAAGCTCTCTTATAGCCTCGACTGCTACGCGGCTGCCCAATCCCCTCAGTACTCATGCTGCCCTCTGCCCATGTGCTCTTAATAAAAGAGCGGTTTTCCTTCGAGTTTCTTCAGTGTCCTTTTACGCTTTGGGTCTCCTCCATGTGGTGGCCACCTGCACGACCTTAGGACTCACAGGTCCCTCTAAACATCCCTCTATAGGTTAAAACTTTCTTTTAAAACAACCCCCCCCCTCTCTCTTCCCTTCATATACTCTCTACTTCTCAAAACCCCCCCCCCTCCTCTCTATCACTTTTTTACCCCTCAATTTTTCATTTACTCAAACCCCTCTCTCCCCCCCACCCCCCTCTTAGTTCCTCTTGTTATCCCCCCCTCTTTTTATTCTTTCTGTACCCCCCTCTCCCTTCTCAAAATTTCCACCACTACTCCATTAAACCCCCTTTGCTCTATATGATCTAATTTCCTCCTCTCTATATACACTAAATCCCCCCTCTAATTGGTTCATCCTCCTTGAGTAATTAAACTCCTTTCTTTATTTCTGTTTTATTCTTAATTTTTAGTTGAGTCCTTTCCTAAGAGCTAAGTATCCCTTTTCATCCCATCCCTAAATAGTATACAAGTTCGCCCTAATTTTTTTTGCTCAAACCCCCTTTTTTTTCCCTCTTTTGCTTCCTTACTTATCCTAACCTTTCCCAAGTTTATCCTCTCTAAATTTTGTTAATTGTTTAAAAAAAAAAATTATCCTTCCACCCTTCCCATCTTCCTTTTCATTTGGTCCATCCTTCTTTCCACTTTCTATTACTTATATGAATTCCCTTGCTCCCCTTGTTTTTCTTTTGGAAACATTTCTCCTCACATTCACACATTAAATTTCAAAACACAATATTTTTATTTCAAATGTGCTCATTCCAAATCCACACACAAAAAATCCATCCTTTTACAAACTTGCATCGAACTGTTCCACACCTAACCACTCAACCTAACCTTCTACCTAGTACACTCTACCTAATCCACATTTGAACAGCCCATCTTTTTTCATTTAATTTTATATATCATGCTGGTTAAGTTTATGGCTAAGCTTCTAATTTATTGTGACCCCGATAACAAGGGAGGAGGGTCTATGACACTTGTCTTCCCAACTTAAGTTAACTTGGTTCTTATCATGTTTTCTTGTTGGATGGTACCAGGCAGGTATGCAGATTCTCCTCTTCAGTAAATAAGATGCTTATCAGGACTTCACTGGCGTTATGCTTTTTTACACTGTTGTATCAACTTTAATAGTTTTATGAACACCCATGTAATAAATAATTTTTTATCCACCCTTATCTGAGCTTCATGTGCCGTGTTGTTAAAAGGTTTTTTATTTTAAACACACACACACACACACACACACACACACACACACACACACACACATGTTCTTGAAAGGTAGGGGACCTTAGATCTGACCGAACAAAAGTTAATATAGTAAATTTTTAAAAAGGCTTTCAAATTATCTCTTGGATTTAATTTAAAAATCCATTCTTCATGGATAGGGGACTTAGAGTGTTGAAATTTAACATTGTGCAAACTTTTAAAGAACTCTTTTGTGGAAGGGTATCAGTCACAACACACATTTTAATATGCCTGGACATGTGTATCAATGACACGCACACAATTGTAGGCACTCTGTGTGTGAACTGAAGCATGCTTTTGGGTCTCCCTTCCTTGACGATTATATGTTGGCATAATGCATAGTGCCAAGAGTATTTGTATATTAGGCTTAACATAAAATAGTTGAGGCATGCCTATTGGTGCAGTCACACACACACACACACTCTCTCTCTCTTAGTGTGTGTGCTGATTAGGTAGACTCTTCGTCAGCATATCTACAGGGTTATCATCTGTATGAACCTTGACAAGCTCTATGCGCTTGTCCTCAAGTACCTCCCTGATGAAATGGTACCTAACCTCAATGTGTTTGGTCTTTGCATGAAAGACCGGATTTCGTGCTAGCTGAATAGCACTCATGGAATCACTATGCAATGTTGGTACACCTGTATGAATCCGCAAATCTCCCACTAGCCGATCAAGCCATATAGCCTCCTTGCAACCCTCTGTGGCTGCAACATACTCAGCCTCTGTGGTAGACAAAGCAATGCACTTCTGTGCATGAGACATCCACGACACTGCACCACCTGCAAAGGTGAACACATAACCAGAAGTGGATCTCCTACTATCCACATGCCCTGCATAGTCTGAATCTGTGTACCCAAGTACACGCATGTCTCCTTTACCAAAGCAGATGCACATCTCCTTGGTACCCTTCATGTACCTCATGATGCGCTTAACTGCCTCCCAATGCCTCTTTCCTAGATTAGCCATATAGCGGCTAACAACTCCCACTGCAAATGCAATGTCTGGTCTAGTAGCTATCATAGCATACATAAGACTCCCAACCGCTGATGCATACGGAACCTTGGCCATCATGGCCCTCTCCTCATCTGATTTGGGACTATCTGTATGACTCAGTTTCACATATGGAGGCAATGGAGTACTCACTGCCTTCCCCCCCTCCATATTGAAACGCTGCAATACTTTTGTAACATACTCTTTTTGTGAAAGCCAAAGGAGTTTCCTACTCCGATCACGCGTGATGCGCATACCAAGAATATGACCTGCAAATCCCAAATCCTTCATATCAAAGGCCTCATGCAACTTGGCCTTTAATGCATCTAGTGTGGGGGTTAAAGGTCATTGTGCCTTTACCCCGGTTATGTACAATACTCAAACACATATATAAATGAATGAAAAAGAAGATTAGGGTGGTTCTACACCCACCAAAACTTGTGTGGCTCTCTGTCTCTCTCTCTTCTTCTTCCATTCTTGCTTCCGTTGAGAGCACTCTCAACTGGTATCAGAGCCCGGGTGATCTAGCTGAGCGTGCGTGAATGCTTGAAGCTCAGCAGCTCTGTGGGAGGAAGGAGAAGCTCTGTGGGAAGCTTTGTGGGTGACTTTACTTGCATCTGAGTGTGCAGAGACCTTGGAGGAACCTTTGGAAAAGTTACTTTGGCTTTGCGAAGTGGTTTTGAGAGCCTGTTAAGTGGTTTGAAAGAAAAAGTCGTTTTTTGAGCTTTTCCCTATTCCGTTCGATGACAGAGACTCCGTATTGACTTGTAGAGGCAACTATTGCTTGCTTTTGGTGTCCACATTACTTCAGAAGCTTTGAAACACCTGCATTCTTGAATCTGGGATCATTTCATTGGATTTCTGACTCATTGTGTCAGTTTCTGCGTTTTTTGCCCGGGTGTTGGAACTCAAGTTTGGAGCAACCATTTGCAGATCTGTCAGTTCCAGTGGACTCAGGAGGTCCTAAAACTTCTATGTTGCTCATCATTCGCACTCCGGTGGAGTTTACAAACAGCTCTATTTCCAAAAACGTTTTTCAGTCCGTGTGTTGGACCCAGTGATTGAGACCATGGTTTCTAAAACCGTCTGTCCCATTGCGTTCCGGACGCCCAAAAACCCCTACCTATTAGTTCTTGCGCGATTCGGTGGAGGATTTTCAGAGTTATAGTTCTCTGTGTATTCGATTTCGTCTCTCTGTTATGCATTTTTCATTCTAAGGTTTTGAAACCTTAGATTTATGCCACATGGCAGTGGATAAGTATTGAATCCCATTTCTCACTCATCGGTTGGGATTTTGGAGTTCTGGCAGAAGAGAGATATTTGTAGATTTTCTTGCTGAGTCCGATTATGCAATGGCGCCCATGTTTTGAGGCATCTCAGGTTCTATTTTCAGTAGCGCTCATTACCGTGGGACTATGATTTCTTGAGCATACCTTATGCAGATCACTCTGGTTGCAGTTTGAGCAGTGTGCACTCATTCGTGGTATGCATTGCGTTGCAGTGGATGATTTATACGCCATTTGGATGCATTGCGGTCCTTGTTGGATGCGCTGATAGGCCCAAATTGCCTTGTGGGATGCTATTTTTTATGGACGCTTTGCACATGGATGCTATTTTATGCTGAGGGACAGCTTTGACACATTGCTGGTGATGCACTGATAGTGCTATGCTCTCTTGGATGAGATATTATTGATGCATATGCCAGTGGACGGTGTTTATGCTTGCGTCATTTGGCACTTATTAGCATTTTCTTTTGGGCCAGATTTGCTCATATGGATGCATAGTATATGCACATGAGTCAGATGCATTTTTTGATGCTTTGAGCTTTGAGTTTTGGTGACATTTCACTCTATTGTGGCATACACATTTGGGTGCACCTGGTATTTGGTGTGATTCTCTCTTGCAGGCACTAGCATTTGGGATTTTGTTTCATTTGCATCATGGCATCCTCTTCCATGTCTGAAAAGGAGTTTTTAAACATTAAAAAGTTTGATGGGACAAACTTTTCTTTGTGGAAAGAACAAATAAGGGATGTGCTTATTCAAAAGAAGCAGATTAAACCCTTGGCAGGGATTGAAGCTAAGCCTGCAAATATGTCTGAGGATGATTGGAATGAGTTGGATGCATTAGCAAAGTCTACTATTAGACTTCATCTTGCAGAGTCAGTTTATTTCACAGTAGTAAATGAGCAGACTACAGAAGATTTGTGGAAGAAACTGTGTGCCACTTATGAGAAGGAAACTGCCTCCAATGAAGTTTACCTCATGAAGAGGTTGTTTGAGCTGCAAATGAAGGAAGGGGTCTCCATTGCTTCTCACTTGAATGAATTCAATATTATTTTCAGCCAGCTTCAGGCTCAGAAGATGAATTTTGATGCGGAGACTAAGGCAATATTTCTCTTATGTTCATTGCCATCCTCATGGGATACCTTCCGTACAGCTGCACCTGGTGGAGTACTGAAATTTGATGATGTTGTAGGTAGCTTGTTGGCTGAGGAGATTAGACGGAAGTCTATGGATGGCAACAAGCAGGATGCAGCCTTAAATGTGCAAAGGGGCAGATCACAGTTCAGGGGGAAGTCCCAAGAAAGAGGGAAGTCTCGTAGCAAATCCAGGGCACGGAACATTGAGTGTTACCATTGTGGCAAGAAGGGCCATATGAAAAAGGATTGCTACAAGCTGAAAAGAGAGCAAAAGTATAAGAAAAAGAATGCAAATTGGGGTGCAAATCAAAAGGAAGAGAGTCCAAGGGAGGACAAAGGAAAAGTGAAGATCGAGGAGATCAATGCAGTCACACATGATAGTGACAATGACGTTCTCTTCATGTCTAGTTTATCTACAGAGTTGCTTGCCACTTCAGATGATGCATATTCCTAGGATTGGATTTTGGATTCTGGTGCTTCATTCCATGTTACTCCCCATAGGGAATGGTTCTCCACTTATGACAGTGGAAAGACAGGTTGTGTGCATCTTGGAAATGACTATGCATGTGACATAGTGGGAGCAGGTGACATAAAGTTTTCTTTTGCAAATGGGTCTGCATTTGTTTTAAAACATGTGAGACATGTGCCTAAGCTGACCAAGAGTCTTATTTCAGTGGGTCAGCTAGATGATGCTGGTTTTCACACCACTTTTGGCTTTCAGAGTTGGAAAATTCAGAAGGGCTCTATGCTTTTGGCCAAGGGTACCAAGTGTGGGACTTTGTATCCCTTACATGTATCAGGGGTATTTGATCATGTTGTTGCAATAACCGAGCAGCCAAGCACTTCTTTGTGGCATTGCAGGTTGGGGCACATGAGCCAGAATGGAATGAAACTCTTATGCCGTTTGGGTTATGTACCACATTTGAGTTTCTCTGATTTTGAATTTTGTGAGCATTGTCTCTATGGGAAGCAGACTAAATCAGCCCATAAAAGAAGGGGAAAGAAAGAGGTTGAAATGCTTGATTTGGTGCATTCAGACGTATGTGGTCCCATGCCTACACGGTCATTAGGTGGGGCTGAATACTATGTGACATTCATTGATGATGCAACTAGGAAAGTGTGGGCTTATGCTATAGCTCAGAAGAGTGATGTGTTCCAGGTATTTTAGAAATGGCTGGCCTTGGTTGAGAATCAGTCAGGTAGAACGCTTAAATGCCTACGGACTGACAATGGTGGAGAGTATCTCTCTCATGACTTTCAGCATTTCTGTGATACACGTGGGATTAAGAGGGAGCTCACATCCCCTCATACTCTAGAGCAAAATCCAATTGCAGAAAAGATGAACCGTACCATTCAAGAAAGGTTGCAATGCATGCTATCCAATGCAAGTCTTTCTGGTGGTTTTTGGGCTGAAGCATTGAAGACTGCGGTGCATGTGATCAATAGATCACCTAGTAAGAGTTTGGATGGTGGTATTCCTGAAGAGGCATGGAGTGGCAAGAAGCCCTCTTACTCTCATTTGCGTATATTTGGGTGTGAGGCATATGCACATGTGCCAAAAGAGCTTCGAAAGAAGCTAGATCCTAAGTCTAGGAAATGCATCTTTCTGGGTTATGGTGAAAGTGGAGAGATGGGCTATCGTCTCTGGGATCCAGAAGCAAAGAAGATCATACGCAGCCATGATGTGGTCTTCAATGAGAAGAAGATGCATAAGGCACCCATGAGGGATGTGGAAATGAGGAGAATCACTTTCCAGGATGTGAATCCACCTGCATATGTTGATAGACAGCAAGCTATCCATGCACCAAATGTGCAAGAAATGGTACCACCAAGTACTCCCACAGGTATACAATCAAGGGTAGATGATGGATCATCTATTGGTGGAAATGATGAGCCAAATGTGGCTGATATGCAGGTGGGACAACAAGATGAAATGCCCTTGAGAAGATCATCTAGAGTCTCTAGACCACTTGATAAGTTTGTTCCAGGGGTAGACTATGTGATGCTTACTGATTGCGGGGAGCCTTCTTGCTACAGAGAGGCTATGATGTGTGAGGATCAATGCAAGTGGGAGTATGCTATGCAATTAGAGATGAGTTCACTTATGAAGAATAAGACTTGGGACTTGGTTTCTTTGCCACATGGAAAGAAAGCATTGCCATGTAAATGGGTCTACAAAATGAAGGTCACAGGTGATGATGTGCCTAGGTACAAGGCCCGTTTGGTTGCTAAAGGGTTCAAGCAAGAAAAGGGTGTGGACTTTGATGAGATATTCTCTCCGGTTGTGAAGATGACACTTAGATGCATGCTTGGACTAGTGGCATCAGAGGATATGGAGCTTATGCAGATGGATGTCAAGACAGCTTTCTTGCATGGGGATTTGCATGAGGAAATTTACATGATGCAGCTGGAAGGCTTTGAAGAAAAGGGCAAAGAGCATTTAGTTTGCAAGCTGAAGAAGAGTCTCTATGGTCTTAAGCAAGCACCTAGAGAATGGTATCAGAAGTTTGATGCTTTCATTCGGTCCCAGGGTTTTAGAAGGAGTGAAATTGATCACTGCCTCTACACTAAAAGGGCTAAGGATAATAGCCTGATAATCTTGGCACTATATGTGGATGATATGCTATTGGCTAGCAAGAATACTTATGAGCTAGATGCATTAAAGGCCAAGTTGCATGAGGCCTTTGATATGAAGGATTTGGGATTTGCAGGTCATATTATTGGTATGCGCATCACGCGTGATCAGAGTAGGAAACTCCTTTGGCTTTCACAAAAAGAGTATGTTACAAAAGTATTGCAGCGTTTCAATATGGAGGGGGGGAAGGCAGTGAGTACTCCATTGCCTCCATATGTGAAACTGAGTCATACAGATAGTCCCAAATCAGATGAGGAGAGGGCCATGATGGCCAAGGTTCCTTATGCATCAGTGGTTGGGAGTCTTATGTATGCTATGATAGCTACTAGACCAGACATTGCATTTGCAGTGGGAGTTGTTAGCCGCTATATGGCTAATCCAGGAAAGAGGCATTGGGAGGCAGTTAAGTGCATCATGAGGTACATGAAGGGTACCAAGGAAATGTGCATCTGCTTTGGTAAAGGAGACATGCGTGTACTTGGGTACACAGATTCAGACTATGCAGGGCATGTGGATAGTAGGAGATCCACTTTTGGTTATGTGTTCACCTTTGCAGCTGGTGCAGTGTCGTGGATGTCTCGTGCACAGAAGTGCGTTGCTTTGTCTACCACAGAGGCTGAGTATGTTGCAGCCAGAGAGGGTTGCAAGGAGGCTATATGGCTTGATCGGCTAGTGGGAGATTTGGGGATTCATACAGGTGTACCGACATTGCATAGTGATTCCATGAGTGCTATTCAGCTAGCACAGAATCCGGTCTTTCATGCAAAGACCAAACACATTGAGGTCAGGTACCATTTCATCAGGGAGGTACTTGAGGACAAGCGCATAGAGCTTGTCAAGGTTCATACAGATGATAACCCTGCAGATATGCTGACAAAGAGTCTACCTAGTCAGCGGTTTGAGTATTGTCGTGTATTGATGGGCATTGGATAGTATGCTCACTGGTTGTTCTCCCTTAAAGGCACATTATCCTTTAAGTGGGAGGTTGTGGGGGTTAAAGGTCATTGTGCCTTTACCCCGGTTATGTACAATACTCAAACACATATATAAATGAATGAAAAAGAAGATTAGGGTGGTTCTACACCCACCAAAACTTGTGTGGCTCTCTGTCTCTCTCTCTTCTTCTTCCATTCTTGCTTCCGTTGAGAGCACTCTCATGTAGCTCATAAGTATTCTTGCTAGCCAATAGCATATCATCCACATATAGTGCCAGGATTATCAGGCTACTATCCTTAGCCCTTTTAGTGTAGAGGCAGTGATCAATTTCACTCCTTCTAAAACCCTGGGACCAAATGAAAGCATCAAACTTCTGATACCATTCTCTAGGTGCTTGCTTAAGACCATAGAGACTCTTCTTCAGCTTGCAAACTAAATGCTCTTTGCCCTTTTTTTCAAAGCCTTCCGGCTGCATCATGTAAATTTCCTCATGCAAATCCCCATGCAAGAAAGCTGTCTTGACATCCATCTGCATAAGCTCCATATCCTCTGATGCCACTAGTCCAAGCATGCATCTAAGTGTGGTCATCTTCACAACCGGAGAGAATATCTCATCAAAGTCCACACCCTTCTCTTGCTTGAACCCTTTAGCAACCAAACGGGCCTTGTACCTAGGCACATCATCACCTGTGACCTTCATTTTGTAGACCCATTTACATGGCAATGCTTTCTTTCCATGTGGCAAAGAAACCAAGTCCCAAGTCTTATTCTTCATAAGTGAACTCATCTCTGATTGCATAGCATACTCCCACTTGCGTTGATCCTCACGCATCATAGCCTCTCTGTAGCAAGAAGGCTCCCTGCAATCAGTAAGCATCACATAGTCTACCCCTGGAACAAACCTATCAGGCGGTCTAGACACTCTAGATGATCTTCTCAAGGGCATTTCAGCTTGCTGTCCCATTTGCATATCAGCCACATTTGGCTCATTATTTCCACCCATAGATGATTCATCATCTACCCTTGATTGTATACCTGTGGGAGTACTTGGTGGTACCATTTCTTGCACATTTGGTGCATGGACAGCTTGCTGTCTATCAACATATGCAGGTGGATTCACATCCTGGAAAGTGATTCTCCTCATTTCCACATCCCTCATGGGTGCCTTATGCATCTTCTTCTCATTGAAGACCACATCATGGTTGCGTATGATCTTCTTTGCTTCTGGATCCCAGAGACAATAGCCCATCTCTCCACTTTCACCATAACCCAGAAAGATGTATTTCCTAGACTTAGGATCTAGCTTCTTTCGAAGCTCTTTTGGCACATGTGCATATGCCTTACACCCAAATATACGCAAATGAAAGTAAGAGGGATTCTTGCCACTCCATGCCTCTTCAGGAATACCACCATCCAAACTCTTACTAGGTGATCTATTGATCACATGCACTGCAGTCTTCATTGCCTCAGCCCAAAAACCACCAGAAAGACTTGCATTGGAAAGCATGCATTGCAACCTTTCTTGAATGGTACGGTTCATCTTTTCTGCAACTGGATTTTGCTCTGGAGTACGAGGGGATGTGAGCTCCCTCTTAATTCCACGTGTATCACAGAAATGCTGAAAGTCATGAGAGAGATACTCTCCACCATTATCAGTCCGTAGGCATTTAAGCGTTCTACCTGACTGATTCTCAACCAAGGCCAGCCATTTCTGAAATACCTGAAACACATCACTCTTCCGAGCTATAGCATAAGCCCACACTTTCCTAGTTGCATCATCAATGAATGTCACATAGTATTCAGCCCCACCTAATGACCGTGTAGGCATGGGACCACATACGTCTGAATGCACCAAATCAAGCATTTCAAACTCTTTCTTTCCCCTTCTTTTATGGGCTAATTTAGTTTGCTTCGCATAGAGACAATGCTCACAAAATTCAAAATCAGAGAAACTCAAATGCGGTACATAACCCAAACGGCATAAGAGTTTCATTCCATTCTGGCTCATGTGCCCCAACCTGCAATGCCACAAAGAAGTGCTTAGCTGCTCGGTTATTGCAACAACATGATCAAATACCCCTGATACATGTAAGGGATACAAAGTCCCACACTTGGCACCCCTGGCCAAAAGCATAGAGCCCTTCTGAATTTTCCAACTCTGAAAGCCAAAAGTGGTGTGAAAACCAGCATCATCTAGCTGACCCACTGAAATAAGACTCTTGGTCAGCTTAGGCACATGTCTCACATGTTTCAAAACAAATGCAGACCCATTTGCAAAAGAAAACTTTATGTCACCTGCTCCCACTATGTCACATGCATAGTCATTTCCAAGATGCACACAACCTGTCTTTCCACTGTCATAAGTGGAGAACCATTCCCTATGGGGAGTAACATGGAATGAAGCACCAGAATCCAAAATCCAATCCTGGGAATATGCATCATCTGAAGTGGTAAGCAACTCTGCAGATAAACTAGACATGAAGAGAACGTCATTGTCACTATCATGTGTGACTGCATTGATCTCCTTGATCTTCACTTTTCCTTTGTCCTCCCTTGGACTCTCTTCCTTTTGATTTGCACCCCAATTTGCATTCTTTTTCTTATACTTTTGCTCTCTTTTCAGCTTGTAGCAATCCTTTTTCATATAGCCCTTCTTGCCACAATGGTAACACTCAATGTTTCGTGCCCTGGATTTGCTACGAGACTTCCCTCTTTCTTGGGACTTCCCCCTGAACTATGATCTACCCATTTGCACATTTAAGGCTGCATCCTGCTTGTTGCCATCCATAGACTTCCGTCTAATCTCCTCAGCCAACAAGCTACCCACAACATCATCAAATTTCAGTACTCCACCAGGTGCAGAGTTACTGACAGCTGTACGGAAGGTATCCCATGAGGATGGCAATGAACATAAGAGAAATATTGCCTTAGTCTCCGCATCAAAATTCATTTTCTGAGCCTGAAGCTAGCTGAAAATAATATTGAATTCATTCAAGTGAGAAGCAATGGAGACCCTTTCCTTCACCTGCAGCTCAAACAACCTCTTCATGAGGTAAACTTTATTAGAGGCAGTTTCCTTTTCATAAGTGGCACACAGTTTCTTCCACAAATCTTCCGTAGTCTGCTCATTTACTACTGTGAAATAGACAGACTCTGCAAGATGAAGTCTAATAGTAGACTTTGCTAATGCATCCAACTCATTCCAATCATCCTCAGACATATCTGTAGGCTTAGCTTCAATACCTGCCAAGGGTTTAATTTGCTTCTTTTGAATAAGCACATCCCTTATTTGTTCTTTCCGCAAAGAAAAGTTTGTCCCATCAAACTTTTTAATGCTGAAAAACTCCTTTTCAGACATGGAAGAGGATGCCATAATGCAAAATAAAGCAAAATCCCAAATGCTAGTGCCTACAAGAGAGAATCACACCAAATACCAGGTGCAACCAAATGTGTATGCCACAATAGAGTGAAATATCACCGAAACTCAAAGCTCAAAGCATCAAAAGATGCATCTGACTCATGTGCATATACTATGCATCCATATGAGCAAATCTGGCCCAAAAGAAAATGCCAATAAGTGCCAAATGACTCAAGCATAAACACCGTCCACTGGCATATGCATCAATAATATCTCATCCAAGAGAGCATAGCACTATCAGTGCATCACCAGCAATGTGTCAAAGCTGTCCCTCAGCATAAAATAGCATCCATGTGCAAAGCGTCCATAAAAATAGCATCCCACAAGGCAATTTGGGCCTATCAGCGCATCCAATAAGGACCGCAATGCATCCAAATGGCCTATAAATCATCCACTGCAACCCAATGCACACCACGAATGAGCGCACACTACTCAAACTGCAACTAGAGTGATTTGCATAAGGTATGCTCAAGAAATCATAGTCCCACGGTAATGACCACTACTGAAAATAGAACCTGAGATGCCTCAAAACATGGGCGCCATTGCATAATTGGACTCAACAAGAAAATCTGCAAATATCTCTCTTCTGCCAGAACTCCAAAATCCCAACCGATGAGTGAGAAATGGGAGTCAACACTTATCCAATGCCATGTGGCATAAATCTAAGGTTTCAAAACCTTAGAATGAAAAATGCATAACAGAGACGAAATCGAATACACAGAGATATATAACTCTGAAAATCCTCCACCGAATCGTGCAAGAACTGACAAGTAGGGGTTTTTGGGCGTCCGGAACGCAATGGGACAGACGGTTTTGGAAACCGTGGTCTCAATCACTAGGTCCAACACACGGACTGAAAAACGTTTTTGGAAACAGAGCTGTTTGTAAACTCCACTGGAGTGCGAATGATGAGCAACATAGAGGTTTTAGGACCTCTTGAGTCCACTGGAACTGACAGATCTGCAAATGGTTGCTCCAAACTTGAGTTCCAACACCCGGGCAAAAAACGCAGAAACTGACACAGTGAGTCAGAAATCCAATGAAATGATTCCAGATTCAAGAATGAAGGTGTTTCCAAGCTCCTGAAGTAATGTGGACACCAAAAGCAAGCAATAGTTGCCTCTACAAGTCAATACGGAGTCTCTGTCATCGAACGGAACAGGGAAAAGCTCAAAAAACGACTTTTTTTTTTTTGAAAACTCTTAACAGGCTCTCAAAACCACTTCGAAAAGCCAAAGTGACTTTTCCAAAGGTTCCTCCAAGGTCTCTGCACACTCGGATGCAAGTAAAGTCGCCCACAAAGCTTCCCACAGAGCTTCTCCTTCTTCCCATGGAGCTACTGAGCTTCAAGCATTCACGCACGCTCAGCTAGATCACCCAGGCTCTGATACCAGTTGAGAGTGCTCTCAACGGAAGCAAGAACGAAAGAAGGAGAGAGAGAGAGAGACAGAGAGCCACACAAGTTTGGTGGGTGCAGAACCACCCTAATCTTCTTTTTCATTCATTTATATATGTGTTTGTTGAGTATTGTACATAACCGGGGTAAAGGCACAGTGACCTTTAACCCCCACACTTTTGCTGTTGCAAAGAACTGCTTCCACAATGCCATCTGCCAACCCTTCATATTTGGCTTGCCAATCCTCCTCAATCTACACTGACTCCACAACCACTCCTTTCACCTTATCTGCACCACCACCACCAGAAGATGTACTAGACCCCTTTGGTCCAGAAGTAGTCGTCACCTGTGGACCCTGTTGCGGATTGGAACCCACACTAGCTCCTACATCTTCGTCCATCTTGGGTTGACATTCATACGGAACAAGCTCCTGACAGGTCTGCGGAACAATAGCCACACTCCATCTTGCCACCTGTCCGTCCCACTCCACTCGCACATCACCCTGAAGAGCTTCCAGGAGTGAGCCCATCTGTCCATATTGACACTTACATTCCCTGAAAAAGTCCATAAATACTCCACCAGTGCATCGGTAGTACGTCGGCGCAGCAACTCATGCTCAATGCTCGACACATACTTCGCAGAGTGGCCTCTGAATGCACTTTTGCCACTTGAACCCAAGCTTCAAGGACTGCCATCTTGTCCTCCAGCTGTTGCACCCGCTCCTACTGACCTCGCAGAGTCTCATTTTCCATGTGCAACTGCGTGACTTTCGCCTCTAAGCTGGCCACCCTCGCAGAATCACCTCTCGCACCAATTTGTGAAGCTATCCGAGCGAGCAGCTACAAACAAAACTGCAGCTGAACATTCATAGGTTGCGCCTGAAAAGAAAACTTGGTGGACGACACCGGAGAAACACCCGCAGACTCTGAGATCGACGTTAAAACTTCTGCTCTACTGACACCCTCTTCACTTCGAATATCACCATTGTTGTTGTAGAGGTCACCGAAGTCATTGTTGGCTGAATGCTACTGAAGCTGCTCCATCCACCATTGCGTAAGGGAGCCACCCACCACCGGAGTTCTCTTGGCCACCCACCCACCACTAGAGTTCTTGGCAAGCTCAGTTGGAGTTCTTGGCCAATGCAAGAGGTCTTGATGGGTCAAGAGGGCTTTGACAAACTTGTTGGTAACCTTTAAAAGAATGGACTTTCCTACTCTAAAGTGTTCACTGATTTCAATGACCCTAGTACTACTAGCAAGATGCAAGGCACAATGGCAACTCACTTCTCGATGGTGGGTAGGAGGCATCCACTAATGGTAGCAAGATAAGGGGGAATAGGACCTTGTTTGAGTTGGGGGCCCAACAAGTCACACAGGTCCAAGAAAAGAGTAACAAGGAGATGGAAAACCTCATTGAGCTTAGCATCATCCGCATGTGTAGCCATGACGTAATGATTCCACCAATCCAATGAGCAAGGTTTGACATAGTAGTCAGAGATAGTGTTAATTGCACCAACCTGAGTAGCAGGGTCCATAAGAGTGGCCTTTAATTGTGTATGGATGAAGGCAACAAGAAGGGTATGCTGAAGTTGGAGGTAGAAAGAGCCGCTTGCATGGATAAGAATGAACATCGAGCAAGGCGTGAAGGAGAGGGGTGGAAAGGAGGAGTGAAGGAGAGAGTGGAGGAGAGGAAGAGAGTTTAGGAGTGGAAGGAAGTGGTGGAAGGAGGGAGTGAAGTAGAGTAGGAAGGAATGGATAGGGAAGGGGTAAGGAAGTGGAATGGATGGAGGAAGTAGGGAGTGGAGTAGAGTGGGCAAGAGGTGGAAGGAATGGACTTGAAAGGAAGTGGTGGATGAAGTCGAGTGGGAAGGTGGAGTAGAATAGAGAAGGAATGGGTGGGAGTTGATTTTTTTTTGAAAAATGAAGGGAGTGGAGTGAAATTTCAAGGAGGCTTTAATAAGAAGTCAAGAGCGCCATTGGTCACTTGAGTCGCCAAAATTCAATGCTCCAATTTCCCACGTGAACAAGAAGGGATGATTTGAAAGACCGGATGCAGCGCCTCCACCTGCGTGTTAGGTCGCTCTATAGCTCTACTCTAATGAGTCCGTGTGCACAGGCTCTTAGAGTCACTCCACACAATAAAAGGAATGTGCAACTAGTGCTCTAAGTGATTTGGTTCACACACTTTTATAACCCAAATAGCTTGAAACATTTAATAAGCGCCTAAATACAACAACATTTAATAGGTGCTTTGATAACCTTCTGTAAAGAGAGTGGGAGAGAATGAAGGATTCTCACTTGCAGCTTTCTCACATACACAATGAGGGAATATACACAAAGGTGGAGGCTGAAAATAGTTTTCCTCTTCTTAGTTGTGAAAGCCAAAAGAACTGTAAGTACAAAAGAATAGGTGAACCCTATATGTGGGTCTCAAACCAAACTCAGCTAACTAAGATGGCATACTAACTGAGCCACTAACTAGAGTACATAAAGATAGCTGTCATCTAGCTATTATTCATGGGCGGTGTACCAACCGCATCTGCAGCTAACAAGTCGGTGACATAAATGCACAACGGTCACCCTGGCATATCACAAGTGGAGCTCGATATCTCAACACTCCCCCTCGAGATCAATCCCAATTCCTGCACACCAAGCAGGTCTCTGAACTTGCGCAGCTTCTCTGCACCCAATGCCTTCATGAATATGTCAGCTACCTGATCCTTTGTGCTGACATAAACTAGATCAATAAAACCTACTAGAACCTTCTTCCACACATACTGATAATGCACCTCAATGTGCTTTGTTCTAGCATGATAGACATGGTTATTTGCCAAGTGTATACTACTCATGTTGTCACAATAAATGACAACTAGCCCATCTATAGACTGATGCATATCATAAAGTAGCTTATGCAACCAAGCTACCTCACATGCAGCCATTGCTATACCCCTGTACTCAGCCTCTGTGCTCGATAAGGCAACTGTAGGCTGTTTCTTGCTGCTCCAAGTGACTGTAGCACTCCCAAAAGAGAACATATATCCACTTGTAGATTGTCTATCAGAAATACTACTAGCCCAATCAGCATCAGTGTATCCATGCAAATGTATATGAACCCCAGTCACATAAAATAGTCCATACTGCAATGTGGACTTCACATACCTCAATATGCATCTAGCCGCATACAAATGCCATTTCCTTGGAGCCAGCATAAACTGACTTACCAACCCAACAACATAGCTCAAATCTGGCCTAATAATAGTTATATAAATCAAACTTCCTACTATGCGTCTGTACATAGTAGGGTCTTCTAGAAGCTCACCTGCATCTGTGCTCAACTCCACATTCTACTCCAAAGGAGGCTTATAGCCTGTCATCCCATATTTGGATAGCATGTCCAATCCATACTGCCTCTGCAAGAGCCATATCCCACTTGTGGATCTAATCACCTCAATGCCCAAGAAGTAATGCAGCTCTCCCAAATCCTTCATCTCAAACTTCTGCTTCAATAGCATTTTCACATGAAGGATATCTTCATCACTTTCACCTGTGATGATCAAATCATCAACATAAATGACAAGCAGCATAATACCTTTCTCTGTTTTTCTCACATAAAGTGAGAAATCTGCCTTGGAAATCTGAAAGCCAATAGTGACAAGATATTGTCATCATATTTCAGCCTATCCACAGGATACCTAGCTTTGGTAGACCTGTGCAAAATAGACTCACTACCAGGTGCTCTCAAAACATCCCTTGTCTTCCTTACTCCAGGTGTAACAACAGAAGGAATACCCAACTCATCATCAAGGCTCTGTTCTGAGCCATTGGATTCACCATCCACATAAGAGTGACCTACATTCACATCAACCATGGGCTGATCTACTTTCTCTTTTCCTTTTCATGATACTTGCATACCACTATCTGCCTTGCTTTGAGGAGATCCTCCTAATCTCAATCTACCTGTCCATGGCGAAGTATGTGAACCACTGCTAGAGGACACTATAGGTCCACTAATATTTTGTAATTGCTGCTGTGAATTCTGTGTAGCATTATCATTTTGTGCATCTACATCATCAATCACATTTACTGGTTTATACCAGCTGCTCATCTCATCAAAAACAACATCTTTGCTCACTGTAAAGTTACGAGTAGAAGGGTTATAGTATCTATACCCTTTTTGCTGCAGAGAATAACCAATAAAGATGCACTTCTCAACTTTTGGATCCCCAACTTGGATCTCAACTCATCTGGCACATGAACATAAGCAATGCAACCAAAAACTTTCAAATGAGAAATATCTGGTTTCCTACTTGTATACCATACCTCTCCTTTGGCGTCATGCCATGTATTGCTGTAGTGGGATTCCTGTTCATTATGTAGATTGATGTAGCAACGGCTTCAGCCCAATAATAATCTGGTAGGTCTTTTTCATTTAGCATGGCACGAGATACCTCTCTAATATGCCCGTTTTTCCTTTCTGCAAGTCCATTTTGCTGTCGGGTATGATTGCATGAATATTGCTGCTTTATGCCATGCTCCTGGAGGAAACTTGCAAACTTATTTGAGAGGTACTCTCCCCCTCCATCTGACCTTAAGCATTTTATTTGCAGGCCTGTTTCTTTTTCAACCATAGCTTTAAAAGCTTTGAAATGCCCGAACACTTCACTTTTCTTTTTCATAAAATACACCCAAACTTTTCTACTGTACTCATCAATAAAAGTGACAAAATAATGATAGCCTCCAATAGATGTAGCTTTAGTAGTCCACACATCAGAGTGGATTAATTCCAATGGCCTCTTACTCTCTTGAACATGTCAAGGAAATGGTTTCCTTGCCTATTTTCCAAATTGACAGGCTTCACATACCTTATGCATTTCTGCAACCTTGAACTTAGGCAATCCTACAACAATATTTTGGGCATGCATTACTTTAAGTCGCTGTACATTAACATGACCAATGCATTTATGTCAGATATCAATATCTGCAACTACACCGGTCCCATGTGCAAACATTGCTGCACTCAATTCAGGCATGTCCACATCCAATGTAAACATCCTTCCCTTCTTCTTCCCTTTTGCTATCAAGCGATCTTTATTTTCACATCCTTAACAAAGCATCCATGAGGATTAAATCTGACCTACAAGCCCTGCTCAACCATTTGACCAATAGAAACCAGGTTCTTAGTGATATTCAGGACATGAAATACATCAGATAGGTATTTCTTTTTTCCATCCTGCATAGACAAAGGAATTCTACCAATCTGCACAATAGGATGTGCAGTATCATCACCAATCTCCACAAATCCTAGTCTTTCCATTTTCCTTACATCTTGCATCCATTCTGCATGACCTGTCATGTGGTTTGATGCACCTGAGTCAACATACCACACATCATTGCTTTCTTCTGCACTTGTCACAGAATTGGTCATGTGCTGCACCATAAACAGATGCTCATTTCTATCATCACCCTGTCTACTAGAGGATGCATAATTGCCTTGCTGCAGTTTTCCAGCCATGATGTCATTCTGCTTTTTATAGCAGTCTTTAATAAGATGACCCATTTTACCACAGTAGTAGCATTCAACATTGTTGTTTGCATTTTGGCCTCTCTGCCATCCACCACGACTTCTTTGGCTCCCCCTGCCTCGAAAGTTACCACGTCCTCCTCCATAGGACTGGTTTTCTTGAATTTGCTACATATTCTGATTTCTGCCACGGCTCCAAATCGGCCTGCTCTACCTTTGCCTCTACCTCTTCTAACATTTGAGTAGAAGATAGCTTCTTTTGAAGTTCCTCCTGAAGAAGATGCACCACCATTTCTCTGCTCTTCAGAAATTAGAAGAGCAATCAACTCCTCAAAATCAGGATAATTCTCATGGACGGCAATGGATGTCCAGAATTGTGCATAATCCTTTCCTAGACCATTCAAGGTCACAGAAACTAAATCATCATCTTCCACTGGCAACCCAATAGAAGCAAGTGCATCTGCAATCTTCTTCACCTTCATGTGGTAGTCATTGATGCTCATATTTTCTCTCTGCACATTATGCAACTCCTGCTTGAGCTGCATTTTCCTGGCTTGCATATTTGTGCTATATATTTTTGTCAAAGTATCCCACGCCTCCTTCGGCGTGCTTGCATCCTGAATATGCACAATCATAGAATCTGAAATACTGATAGGTAGCCAGCACATAACTTTTTTGGCTCTCTCATGCTAGCCTTTAAATGCCTGCTACCCATGTTGATTGGGAACATTAGGAATAACTGGTTCTTGTTCAACTCTAGTAATGAACTCCCAATAGCCTTTTCCCTTAAGGAAATTCGTCATTCTAAACTTCCATGCTTGGAAGTTGTTCTTGTCAAGCTTTTCAGTGACAATCTGTGAAAGAGCATCAGACACCATTACAAAACACTATAAAATATTCTGTCATTGCAAAAAAACACAACTTCTGCCTCACAAGGAATCTTTGCGCATAGGCGTACGATGTAATTTCTATGATAACTTTTCATCGACCTACAGAACAGTGGTCGCACAGCAAACATATGGCACTTTCCTGAGTGCCTGCGAAAAACTTCTGCCACCAAAACGGGCCTCGAAATGGCCTCGAATCAAAAAAATAATTTCACCAAGGGCTTCGCCCAGTCCCGTAGCATATACTGCCCTCTTGCCACACTTGAAGGGCGTCCCAATCTGAGACAGTGCACTCTTGCACTTTTCGGCTGTGCTACCTACAGAGATTTGCTCCCAAACTCAAAAAAAGGAAAGCAACACTGATCCTCTTACTAGGACACTGCGAACTTGGTTTGCTTTCTTGAGATCCTTACCACGAACCAAGCTCTGATACCATGTAAAGAGAGTGGGAGAGAAGGAAGGAGTCTCACTTGCAGCTTTCTCACATACACAATGGGGGAATATACACAAAGGTGGAGGCTGAAAATAGTTTTCCTTTTCTTAGTTGTGAAAGCCAAAATAACTCTAAGTACAAAAGAATAGGTGAACCCTATATGTGGGTCTCAAACCAAACTCAGCTAACTAAGGTGGCATACTAACTGAGCCACTAACTAGAGTACATAAAGATAGCTATCATCTAGCTATTATTCATGGGCGGTGTACCAATGGCATCTGCAGCTAACAAGTCGGTGACATAAATGCACAATGGTCACCCAGGCATATCATGAGTGGAGCTCGATATCTCAACACCTTCAAGGAGCTTTGCATGTGAGAGGTGGAGATCTTTCATTGGCTAGCCCATCAAACTTTGTACCTCTATGAAGCATTGAAGACACTTCAACCTACTCTGAGCGCTAGATGGCACCCTACCATTTTCTAGAGCACCTTTAAATATGAGGTGCCAAATGTAAAACTAGTGGTGCTTCAAAGGTCCCTCAATTATTGTGCAAGTCTCACTAGTGCTGCACTGTGGGCTGTGTGTGTGCACTAAGCCTTAATAAATACTTTGACAATTCACATCTCCTTATTATCACAATTCTTATTCTCCTCCTTAAATAGAAATCTTCCCTTCAACCTCTTTGTATGTGTGCATGCGTGCACTTGTGTGTGTGCACATGCGCATGCATGCATGTGTGTTTGTGGAAGACTTGACAACACCCCTTTGTATAGTGAAATGATAAGAGATTGAAGCTGGAGAATGGAAAAGAAAGCGAAACTTATTGCATTAAAGGAAAAGTTTGAACAAGTTGGTGAACCCCTAAAAGCTACCAAAGGACTGGGCAATTTTGTAAAAATGATTTTGCAAAAACTGCATAAAAGTAGAGCTTGGACAAGTCCTAGCAAGCATCACTTTTATTGAAGAGGGGAGTTTGCATACCTGCCACCATCCAACAAGAAAACATGGTAAGAACCAGCTTAACTTTGATTGGGAAGATAGGTGTCATAAAAACCCCTCCCTTATTATTGAGGTCACAATAAAATAGAAGCTTGACCACAAACTTAACCAACCCGATGTACAAATGCAAGTGAAAAGAGTAAGTTTATAGGAGTTAGGGTGAAAAAACCTTATGGATAGAAGTAAAAGAAAAATGGAAATGAAAGATAGATCAAGGAGGTAAAGTAAGTGGCTATAGAGGGGGGATTTTTTAAGGGCAAGTTTTGAAGGGAGATTATATTTAAAGGAAATGTCAAAGTGGAAAAATAATGGAAAAAATACAAGAAAAATTTAAGGGAGGCTTATTAAAGGGAACTTATATAAAGGGAGTAAGCGGAGGGAAGATAGGAGGGAGTGTAGATGAAAATATGTATATAAGGAAGTGGGAAGGAAAAGAAAATGAAGAAATAGAGAAGGGGGAAGGAAGATGATTAAATTGAGAAGGGGGAGGGAAGATGATTAAATTGAGAAGGGGGAAAAAAAAAGTATATAGAGGAGGGAGAAAAATATATGTATAGAGAAGGGGGGGAAAGATATATATATATATATATATATACAAAGAGAGAGAGAGAGAGAGAGAGAGAGAGAGAGAGAGAGAGAGAGAGAGAGAGAGAGAGAGAGAGAGAGAGAGAATATATATATGAAGATATATAAAGGGGGAAAGAAGTGGAAAATTATATATATAGAAAAAAGGGGAGGGGGGTAGGGTGTAAAGGGAATTCATATAAATGGAGAGGGGGTGGGTTAAGTGGATTTAATGAGTGAAGTAGAGAGGGGGCTGTTGAGAGTTCACGCTCAACATCATGTGATCATATGTGCATAGCACTAACCCAATAGAGTGCTATAAAGGAAAGGGTTAGATGTCCTAACCCTAACCCTAACCCTAACCCTAAATGGGTTTGTATATATTCTACATTTTCAACTAAATCTAGTGTACAGTTAGTCATTTGTGGTGTGCTCTCTAGCTGTGCACTCTCTCCTCATCTCCACTCTTCTCCTCTCCCCTCTTCATATTTTGTCATGGTATCAGAGCTCCCTTGCCTTCCGTTGAGGCATTGCAATTCTTGAGAGAGTGAGAGTGATTGAGAGATTGAGAGTTCTCTTGAGTGTTCTTTGTGAGAGCCACTTCCTGTGAGAGATCTTCATCCATTCTTTGATAGAGATTTTTTGTTCATTGAGAGAAAATTTTTGTCCATATTTCCATTCATTTGTTGAGTTCTTTGTGAGGATTTCTCTTTGTTTGATTATAGTTCATTGAAGATTGTGGAGTGATCTCTGAGAGAGATATTTTGTGAGAGCAATTAGAGAGTGATTCTTACTCTGAGACATTAAGTTCACCTTTTTTGAAGGTTTTGTAAGCTTCCTTGAAGCTTGAGTGCCTCGAATCTCTCTGCTTTTCTCTTGTGGTCTATTGTCCAAGTAACTTGCTAGTGAAGGCAAGCTTGTAAGAGGTAGCAACCACAACAAAAGGCCATCGAAGCTACAACCATCTTTCGGCTTATATGTGCACAAGTGCAGACTCCTACGACTCACAGCCATGCTCTATACTACTGGTTGAGGTAAAGTCTGGTTGATGAAGTAGAAGGCATTGCTATTGATAGAGGTGACTCCTTCTACAAGGTTGGTTCAGACAACATCTAAGGCAATGGCTATCAAAAGCTCCTCGCTAACCTCAACCCGCTATCAAGCACATGGCTCTTTCACAATGCCTTCTCTTCCATGACGCCCATGCTCTATCGACCTCCAACAGTCTAGTAGCCTGCTACGAGCAGATGTGCCTCCAAAGAACCGTCTTGTCTAATGTGGAAGATGACACACTAGTAGCAACATCTACCTCCACGTCCCTCTGTAGACTTGGCTCCATCGATAGAACTTTCTAATGCTTCTACAAACATCTAGGTAGACTCGTCGCCAGTGACTCTATCTGCTAGCCTTCCATGGCTGCTTCACCGATAGCAGCGACCACTCCACGAATGACTTCCAAGCAACGGACTCCTTTTGTCTCTTGGTGCATGGAGCTTCCATGCTCACAGAGAGCCATTGAGCCAGCAGCAACACCATAGCCTCACGGGACTGCAGCTTTGACAAACCTCTCCAACCACCTGCCATCAGCTATATCCCTTCATGCTTCCCTGCCACCAACAGACTCTGCCAATCTATGCCATCTACAACCTCCAACCGTGACGAATGGGATAAACCACCACAATTGCGCAAAGACATGCCATCAATGACACGCCATCCTTGACCTCCAAGTAGCAGACACCAATGCTAAGGAGCTCATGCATTCCATCACCCTATCTGCAAGGGTAACCACACACATAGAGGTGTGGTCTATTGGCTGACATGTGGCAATCAACTAACCACCCCACATGATAATAGGATAAGATCAAGTTAACCATGGGTTAGTCTACATTGTGCTATGTAGCACCTTATCTTCCACATGCCATGTCAGCACAGGGAGACCCTATTCAGCCACATCATCGGCCTCATCTGCCAGTTGTCACCACTGGTACGTCATCACCGATAGCCACATCAATAGTCCACATCATCAAGCCACATCAGTTGCCATGTCAGCAAAACTGACATCATCATCTGACAGGTCATCAACTGACCTTGGTAACTTGACCTTGGGTTAGTCAACCAGACCTTGGAGTTAGTAAACTAGACAATGGTTGGGTCAGCAAGACCATGGGTTAGGTCAGCCAGTGCCACATCAGTAACAGTTAGCATTGACCCCTGCCACGCACACAAAGTGCTCCATAAACACTCCATGTGAACACAATTGCCATCTCAGCACAGTGCTCCACAAGCATAGTCCCTATTAGGCACAGTCATAGCATATGACCCCCTGACTGCCACATCATCATTGAGCACATTTGCACTCCTTTTGTCCCTCCACCTAGATCAAGTTGTATCTCTTGATCTAGGAAGAATTTGAGGGCGCTCCAAAAAGGAAAATCAATCAATTTTTCGTGCTCTATGTGCTCGTCACATCATGCACACAATTTGGCACAAGTATGACTCACTTTTGAGCTTCGCCAACAAATCCACTTCCTACATGCACATCAGCCTCTACATCGACGCATCTGACCCAGCACATAAAAAGAACCAAAGAAAAGAAATTATTTGCTATTCTTTCATCGATCAATAGTTGGTATAGATCCAGATCAAGTAGACTAGATCGCCATAGAGGGGACGCTTTGAATCTCCACAAGTTGCCAATCTAAGCCATGCACAAAATTCCAGACTAGTACCTACTCGGAGTCAGTCTCTACACTCACGTACAGTTTCACATCATCACATTACCTGAAACTTGACATTCATCATTTCACTGAGTAGAATTTAGAGTGTTCAGAGGCATTGTTGATTGTTCAGTGGGCAGATAGCACATGATTTGATTTCACACACATATGCTGTCATTGTAAAGCCTATTTGGCTATTTCACGATATTGTGCACATCATTTCAAGCTTGTAAAGCCTCTTGGCTATTCTCATCATTATTTGCCACAAGCCTTGTAATATAGATCAAATTTTATATATTGTAGTTCTACCTTCACCTGCTGACAGTTCAGATTTCACTTGCATTAGTTAGTGTTTTGCAGTTGATTCAAACAGTGATTATCACAGCACTTTGAGTACATTTCTTGCACCATGTCTATGACTAGCAACCTCAATCTGGAGGCATCTGCTAAGCTAGACAACTTGAATTACGACACATGGAAATACCGAATGGAGGCCATTCTTGTACTTCAGGACAAATGGGAGTATGTCGATGGATCTACACCTAGACCATAGGATGATCCAGCTAGCAGTACCTGTACTCCACATGTCACAACACCAGTAGCAGGATCTATAGCTACACAAACAGTTTCCACACCTATAGCAGATCCTGCCATTTCCCGAGCTCACAGGTAGAATGGGATAAGAAAGATAAGTTTGCATATCATCTGATCAAGCAGAATTGGAAGATGTCATGCTAGGACAACTCAACATAGTCAAGACATCAAAAGAAGCATGGAATATGTTTGCACCTCTCTACAAGTCCAAGAACTTTTCTAGGATTCTCACACTGAGAAACCAAATCAACCAGAGTTTTCGCAACAATAGTGAAACCGGTCATGCTTATGTACTCCGGATCAAAGACTACAACAATCAACTCGCAGCAACAAGAGAGACTATAAATCTAGAAGAAATGGTTCAAGTCATCCTGAATGGACTAGGAGAGGGATACAGAATCTAGTCCAGAGTATTGCCATTCAACGGCAAATTTTGACACTGAAAGAACTTCAGTCAGTCCTTCTTGGTGAAGAACTCAGGATGCAAGCTATTCAAGCAGGCAAAGGTCATTCTAATGATCAGGTATTCATAGCTTTAGACAAAAGTAGAGGTAGAGGAAGAGGCAGAGGTAGATCATTCCAAAAAAGTGGTCATCATCAGCAAAGTCAGCATCAGCATCATCATCATCCTTAGCAACATCAGAATCAAAAAAGAGAAAATCATTCCAATCGAGGAAGATTCCAAGGACGAGGGAATGCATCCACCAATGTGTCAAACATTCAGTGCAACTACTGTCATAAGTTTGGACACTATGAAAGAGATTTATGCAAGAAATAGTATGACCAAGGCAGTCAATCTAGCAGTAATCAAGGGAATTTTTGCAACAGAGGAAATCATCGTGGCGGACATTCTAGTCACAGTCATTTTGCAAATGAACATGGAAATATGTTTCTTGTAAACGAGGAAATGCAGTAGATTGATATAGTGTATCTAGACATTGATTTCAATACAAAAGAGGATTTTAGCTATCAAGTCAACCAAGCAGATCAAGATCCTTGGTATATCGATAGCGCTGCATCATCTCACATGGCAAATCATTAGGAATGGTTCACAGAGATGAAACCATTAGAAGGTCAGAAAAATGTCATCTACACAGTAGATAATACACCGAATCCAGTTCAAGGGATAGGTGTCATCCCTATGAACAATTTCATTGGTATGAAAGGATTGGTGAAAGATGTACTCTATGTTCCAAAGCTCAGCAAGAACCTCTTGCCCAGTAGGTCAAATGATGGAACACAACTACCGAGTCATCTTTGATGGATATGAATGCACTATCAGAGACAAATCCAGAAGATGTCAGCTAGTAGCAAAAGGTGTCAAGGAAGGATGCTTGTATAGAATGCTAGCTACAGTACCAGATAAGCATGCCATGTTAGCTCAACTGCAACAAATGCCACTATCCATAAAATGGCACAAGAGATATGGTCATGTTAATTTCAAGTACTTGATAGATCTCAGGAATCAGAATATGGCAATAGGGATTCCAAAGCTACAGTTTCTTGGAAATGTTTGCAAAGCATGTTGCTTCGCAAACAAAAGCCAACCAATTTTGATAGAAGTACCTCTTGAGCATGAGGTATTATTTATTTGATTCATAATATGTATGGGGTTATGCCCAGACCCGTAGCATCAACGGTTCACTTTACTACTTGACTTTCATCAACAACTACATCAGATATTATTGGGTCTACTTTCTAAAAGAGAAATCTGAAGTCTTTTCCAGATTTCAAGAATTCAAAGCCATGGTAGAAAACCAGACAGGAAGAAAGATCAAAGTCATGAGATCAGATTAGAGGAGGCGAATACATGTCTTCAGCATTCATGAACTTTTGCAGAAGTCACAACATTCGAAGACAATTCACTTGTGCAGATACTCCTCAGTAGAATTCAAGAGTTGAAAGAAAGAATGGGACTTTAGCAGACAGTGCTAGAGAAACGCTTAGTGAGAAGCATCTTTTGAATCAGTATTGGGCAGAAGTAATAGCGACTACAAACTATTTGCTTAATCGGCTTCCTACCGAACCGATAAAAGGTATGACACCTAATGAATGATTCACTTGACATAAGCCACACATTGGGTATCTCCGCATATTTGGTTGCATAGCATATGCCCACATACATGATGATCATTGTAGGAAATTGGATGCGAAGTCACGTAAATGCATCATGGTTGGCTACAGTGAAGAAAGCAAAGCATACAAGTCGTATGATCCCATCAACCGAAAGCCAGGATGAAGGCAAAGTCTTGAAACTGATCTTGGTTGTGGGATGAAAGGCCTAGCCTTTGCCTTTCATCCCCCATCCAAGATCAGCAGTTTCAAAACTGATCTTGGATGGGGGATGAAAGGCAAAGGCTTGAAGCCAATCTTGGATGGGGGGATGAAAGGCTAAGTCTTTCATCCCACGACCAATATCAGTTTTGAACCCGATCATGGATGGGGGGATGAAAGGCAAAGGCTAATGAAGATCAGTTTCAAAACTGATCTTGGATGGGGGGATGAAAGGCTTAGCCTTAAGCCTATCATCCCCCCATCCAACATCAGTTTTGAAACCAATCTTGGATGGGGGGATGAAAGGAGAGGCTAGGCCTTTCATCCCATGGTCGGTTTCAAAACCAATCGTGGTTGTGGGACAAAAGGCTTAGCCTTTGCCTTTCATTCCTCCATCCAATATTGATTTTGAACATGATCTTGGTTGGGGGGATGAAAGGAAAAGGCTAAGCCTTTCATCCCATGACAAGATCAGTTTTGAAACTGATCTTGATTTTGAACATGATCTTGGTTGGGGGGATGAAAGGCAAAGGCCTTAATTTCAAAATTGATCTTGTCATGGGATGAAAGGCTTAGCCTTTGCCTTTTACCCCCCCATCCAAGATAGATTTTGAAAAACCAATCTAAGCCTTTCATCGAGACCAAGATCAATTTCAAAATTGACCTTGCACGGGGGATGAAAGGCTTAGCCTTTGCCCATCCAAGATCGGTTTCAAAATTGATCTTGGATGGGGGGATGAAAGGCAAAGTCTTAGCCCTTCATCCCATATCCAAGATTGGTTTTAAAACCGATCTTCATCTCTTATGCTCTAGCAAGCATGGAAGTAATAAAAAGTCTAAGCTTCTCATGCCTGAGAGAGGAGGATAAAAGGCTAAGATTGTCTTAAGAACAATCTTAGCATCTTAGCCTTTCATCCTTCTCCACTGAGCATGAGAGGCTAAGATTGTTTTAAAAACCAATCATGATCTTTTATGATTGATAGAACATGAGAGACGAGCAACCAAGCTTAGCCTCTCATCCTCCACCGAGCATAAAATGCTAAGATTGGCTTTGAAACCCGATCTTAGCCTCTCATCCTCCACGAGCCGTGAAAGGCTAAGAGTAGCTTTGATGGGAAGAAAATATGTTGCAGGGCATGGTATGAATTGCATGGGATTTCTAATACTTAATACTAAAAGTATAAGGAACAACATAATGTTGGATGCACAAAGGTCATGCATGGAAAAAAAGAATCATAAAAAAAGGATGGGATCATGTGGAGATGACAAGAGCTATATTTGAGGACTTTATGAACAAAAATGCTGACATGATGCCTCATAAAGCTCCAACAACAATGGATGGTAAGAGATGGGATCAATCTAGCCATGAAAACTTTTGAGGTGCCAAAATCAACCTTCAACAAAATTTGGAACATGAATTTTAAGCATGCCATCAGTTTCTCATATGAGAACTTTTTCAAATTGTAGCCTCTGCAATGCAATCAATTTCAAATTATGTGCAACTAAGATACCAGTAGAATGTGAAAAGTTGTTTGATTAGAGGAGGGAGCATATGAACAACAAATGATTTGTTGGCATGTATACTATTGATGGTGTTACAAAATCAAAGAAGGACCCTCAATAAGTCTTATGCATCATACATGATAAGATCGATCAAAAGAAGACAGCCATACCGAGGTTGAAAGTGAAAGAAAAAGATATCGATAAGTCATATCAGTTTGCCAATATCTTGACTAGAATGCTTACACCCGAACATGGACAAGAAGTAGACATACATTTTTCACTTGGTTTTTGGACAACAAACCCAAACCTTACTGTGGGATCATTAGCCTTATGTCTTTGAAACTTAGAAAGATAAGATAAATATGGGTATGGTGATCTTGTACATAGTGCTTTAAATGCTCCATGCCAGCTTCTCAATTGTGTAACCTCAAGGACATCCCTATATGTTCATCTATCAACGACTGAAAAGGCTAAGCCTTATGCTCAATAGATTCTTGTAAGTACATCTAATACATCCACTTCAAGTTTCAGAAAGCTTCCACCATACCTTATGTAGCAATTAGACAATTGTTGCTCAAAGGATAAAAATACACATGTTTTTGTATACCTATGATTGCCACTAGCAAGGTGGGCTTTCTTAATGATAGAGATGGGTTTTTTACTGGTTGGTCATACCCATGAAGACATTGATGCATTTTTTGGTCATTTTTTAGAGCAGTTGAGGACGTCACACACTCACTGTACCTCACCTTATGAAAAACTTTAATGAGTGCACAAGCTCAAGGCTTGCCCCTTTTCTGATGATAGATGCTCCATACTTCAAAGGTTTTATTAAGGTTTACTTGTGTGAAGGACAAGATAGGATTATTGGACACTCAAAGCCACTACATTTTTGTTTTTTTGTGCAGGATGACATTATAATAATGGAGGATAATATGAATCATACACAAGATCATTGGAAGACAAATGGTGGAGGCATAGAGTTGTGGAAAAGAGATGCTCTTGGAAAACCTTTGTTGCCAGTTGGGGAACCAATTCTACTTTCGATGTGTGAGTATTGAAGAACTAGTGCTCTAGTGGTTCAATGGTATAAAGGAATATATAAAATATTGGGACAAGCATCAGAGTGAGAAAGGCTCATTGGGCTCTTAAGTTCTATATACATAATTCTAGTGATAGAATATTGGGAAAACATGTTAAAGGCATTGTCAGAACCTATTATGCAAAGTTCGAGTACATGTACAGGCTTTTGGACACAGACAACACATGCAGTAGAACAAAAAAAAGGTTTCATGGGTTTAAAGGAGATAGACGACCACTTTTACAGCCCACAACATAACAAGTCCAAAGATACATTCCAACCATTGGTAGATGGTAAAAAGAGTGACTTTGTACTTGTGAGACCAAGTGACTTTAAAATTTATTTGTTGAATGGTTAGGCTCATTGTCTTTTTGTTTATAATGTGATTGAATGTGTAACGCTTCATATTATTTTGCTGAATGGCAAGGTTAGCCTAACTCAGGGCACTATTTCAAAAAAATGGTGTATCTTTACACCAACTAGTATAATATGTTGAGAATTCTGCAACAAACTCTCTATAAGCAATACGTTATCACGTTTTCCCTATCAATACTAAATAAAGGTGTGTAGGTGACTTGTACAATGTTGCAATCCAACATAATTTTAGAGTTTACGTGCAATAAGGTATCTAGTTCATTCCCAAAATTAATGAAACATTGCATAAATTCTACAAAGCTACAAAATCAAAAGTAATTGAATTCCAAATTCCTAGTGTAAAGACTATTATTAATGAAATAAGAGATTCTCAAAATTAATGAAACAGTAGACACATTCCCTAGAGCAATAAACCAAAGATCCACTATGTATGAAATAAAAGATTCCCAAAAGTAACAAAATTGATGTGCTTGAGCCAACGTGAAGATGGGATAAAAAGATGAGAAGAATATGAGGAAGGGATCCTAAAATGGAGACCACAAGGTTCTCTCTCCCCATTGCATTTTCCCAAAATATCAAGATTTTTCCAAAATTACTAATACAGTGTTAATGGACTCCATCTCCACCTACATAAAACTGCTTTCTCTTTTCTAAGTTCTGTAGAGCATAAGGCCTCATAACAAGGGCCATCCCATTCAAAGTCTATGCAAGAGATTTCCTGAATAGCCTTCCTCCATTGAGGATCGCACTGTAAAAATAGCTTTGTCAGCCCTGTAGTTGCCTCCTTCTTGGTAGCTTTCTAAAACCTACTTTCACATGTCCTTTCTTAAAAAGCCCCTAAGGCAGGTCTCTTCGCTCATGGTGTAGAGATAGATGTACATGCATCTTTACGAACACTCTATTGATGACTGTCTCCAATGGTAGATCCATGTTCCAAGTGCTCATGATCTAGATTCCACCAAGATTTCCATAGTTCGTTGAGATTTATGCACCTTTCTTAAACCTTAGGGTGGATTGTGTGTTTGGGATCATTTAACCTTTGCTAGGCTTGTAGCAAAACGGACCATCAAAATTCTTTGCTCAATTAAAAGAATTTCATATATCCCATTAAAACATTAGGCATATTAAAACCAACCAAGTTCCCTAGATGGAAAACTATCCTAACCTTTCAGCCCAATTCCAACCAAGATGAAAGGTAGTCCTCTCAAGATCTCTCTGGATGGCATTGAAAGCCCTAAATTCCAACACCTCCTAGGTGGGTGAAGGAAAATTCATGAACACAAATTCTATTTGGCTCTCTACTCTCTTTCCTGGTTACTTGATCCAACAAGCAGACATTATCATAGCATGGAGCTTAACAAGAAAGGGATACAAAATTTGCGGGATCTTCAAGAACTAACCCTATATATATGAGTGGTTTGAGTGGCCTAAAATTAGAAGAAAACATGGAGTGGTAAAATATGATTATAACATCATTTTGAAATGTCTAACTTTGTGGGCTTTTGCTTCCCTTCTTTGTAGAGGTGGAAATTTGCATGGACTCATCGCCTTTAGCTTTTACCTATTCCCTATTTTAACCCCTCTAATCAATGCATCATTTCATAGCTGAATATCCTATGTTAGAGAAGGGACAACTCTTTCAATTCTCTTTCAAGTGGGGTTGTTGATTTGAGGCTATATGGGATTCTCAAATTTTGGAAAAAAAATTGTTCTTTTGTCGCTCATTATGCATCAAACTGTTTAGTCAAATTCTTGAGCTAGCAAGTGTGGTGTGGTACATGGAACCTGCAAACTTTGCAAATGCCCCAAAGAAGATATTGCTCATATTTTTATGGCTTGCACCCCCAACCATTTGTGGAATGGTGAAGCACAACTCTTCTTTCCACTGCAATAGGAAAGAAAACTGAAACACCACTCTTCTTTCCAATGCAATTGAAGTCAATGTTGAATTGTGAAACACGATTCTTCTTTCCACTGTAATTAGACTCACTATTTTTTGGGAGGCTCTCCTTCTTTGTCTGTTCAACGTGGAACCAAATCCATGCAATATCCATATGGTATATTTGGCATGCCCATAATAAATTAACATTCAATAATGATCGTTGTTATTCTTCTAATGAGCTGGCTAATTTTCTTTCTAGAAACTAATTGCACTTATGCAAATAAATATTGTGAAAGCAAGAGGAATTGTAGCAAGAGGGTGAAAGCAAGATTAGATGGTACACTTTTTCAAAGACATCTATAAAAAACCTATAAATGGCACCTCTAGTAAATTTTTTGCAAATAAAATCCAAATTTATTGTACTTTATACATTTATATTCTCTTTTTTAGGAGCCATCCAATGATATATAGCATTATATGCAAATTTGCATTTTGCACATGTCTATAATTGCTCGGAAGCTTTGAATCTTGCTCGAAGCTTGATGTTTGAGACACACTTTTTTTTCACATCTTTTTGCTTTCACCACTAAACAATCATGTGTTGCTCACCTCCCCTTGGGCTATGATAGTTCACTCACAGGTGGTTTTGCTATTAAGTAGATAAAGTACCAAAAGTTATTGGAAGAACACATTGATGTCAACATGGTAGCATAGGCCACAATCCAAGAAATTCACCATGCACTTACTCCTCACCAAAATCAGAATTAGATTAATACTATGCCTTCTTCTTCTCAAATCAACTATCTCTAAGACTGTTAGTATAATATATATTATTGGGTGCCAAATTTACTCGATAATCTATATGAGTTCATACGAGGCTATTTATGTGGATATGGCCATTGTAACAAAAAAGAAGACCCATAAATAGGCCTGAAACCATGATTTACGAGATAAGTTTGTGATAAGGTTTGAAACTTTATTGCAAGTTAAAGGAAATCACTAAGGATTATGACCTCTTGTGCAAGAAAATGGATTGGAGAGGTCAAGTGTTAGCTTCTTTATAAACCATCAATATTATCCCAATAGAGGTTAAGATCAAGGTGGACATCATGTTTTAACTCCATCCTCATAGTAGTAAGATAATGATTTTCATAGGACTTTGTGAGCACTTTAACTAGGATAGAGGGAAGGTGGGAGAGAGGAGAGAGAGAGAGAGAGAGAGAGAGAGAGAGAGAGAGAGAGAGAGAGAAGTAGAATATGTTTGTCGAAAGGCCAAAAACGACCCATGAGACTAGAAAAACATACAATCCAATAGGCTCCCTCTCATAAGAGAGGGGATCAAGAGGTCTCAAGCTCCTGATGGTACATAAAAAGACGAGTGACAAAAGCTCCCATAACTGCTTGTTCAAAAGTAGTGGAGAGAACTGGTAGTAGTTGTGTGTGGTTTCTTAGAATATAGCTAAAATATGTTCGAATGTGTGCGTAGTGAGGACAATATATAGCCATGTGTTCTTCGGTCTCAACAATTCAAAGATCATAGAACGGACATATCCAAACATGTCATGGTAGCCCAAGCCATCAACCTTATTCTATCGCAAGTGTATGTGATCGGGTACAGAACCATGCCAGGTTTCTATGGTAAACAAGTGGGATGGATGTGTGTATTTAGGATTGGGAGGAGGCATCTTCTTGTTTATACAGAGAACAACGTGAGGGATTGATGTATGCCTAATAGTATTCGAGCTTTGCTCTCTTCTCCTTAGTCAACCATTCAAATACGCACCGACATTCCATGTATTAAACTTGTTGCAGATATCCAATCCCCATCCAGTGGATAGAACTTTGCTTTTGTGATTCTTTTGCAACTTGATATTGCATCCCATGCTTTTTGGGATAGTCTACCATCATTCATCAAATTAGGATCAAGCATCAACAAATATTAGTAGGTGGACTAACATGTACTAATTAGTAGGTTTCTGAACTAATAGGAACTTACAAGCACTAATAGGAACTAACAAGCACTAAGTGGGGCAATAATAAGAAGCACTAGCATGCAACACTAACATGCATTATCAGGCACTAACATGTACTATAGGCAAAAACAAGCAACACTAGATAGCATTAAACTAACAAGCATGAAATAGCATGTCATTAAGTAGTACTAATTAGCAGGTTACTGAACTAATAGGCACTAACAAGCACTAAGTGGGGCAATAACAAGCAACAACAAGTATTAACGGGCACTAAAAGGTACTAATTAGAATGTTTCTAAACTAACAGGAACTAAAAAGAACTAACAGGCACTAACAAGCACTAAGTGGGGCAATAACAAGCAATACTAGCAGGCAACACTAACAGGTACTAATAGGCACTAACATGCGTTATCAGGCACCAATAGGCAAAAACAAGCAACACTAGATAGCATTAAACTAACAAGCATGAAATAGCATGTCATTAAGTAGTACTAATTAGCAGGTTACTGAGCAAACGTGCACTAACAACCACTAACAGGTACTAAGGAGCAGTTTATTGAACTAACAAGGCACTAACAAGTATTAACAAGTACTAATTAGCACCAACAAGTATTAACAGGCACTATTAGTAGGTTACTAAACTAACAGGCACTAACAAGCATTAATTAGTAGCAACAAGTATTAATAGGTACTAATTAGTAGGTTACTAAACTAGTAGACACTAATAAGCACTAACAAGCACTATGCGATAGTAAGTGGAAGTAACATGAAATATGTAGCACAAACAAGCACCAACAACTTATATGTGGCATTAGCAAGTACTAACAAGCACTAATAACCACTATTAAGCAATAATAGGATCTACAGTGTTGCAATAAACACGCAGTACTTGAAGCACTAATCAGCACTATTAAGCACTATGTCATAGTAACTACACTAACCACAATAAGCAATTAGTAGCACTAACAAGCAATGTCTCCTACTAAGTAGCAATGACAAGTATGAATATTGCATAACTAGCATACTTTTAGCAAGTACTCTATCACAATAAGTACCACTAATAAGCAAATGTGGCACTAACAAGTAGTATGTCATATGAAGAGAACGAACAAGCAATATGTAAGTTTAACAAGCAATATATGGCACCACCAAGCACTATTAGCCGGGTAGATCTAGATGATAAGGGTCTTCATACAACACTCACTTAGGGAATATCAAGAAGATGAATAGGGTGTTTTATATATGACTTTCTCCTTATTTGTTTGCAGCATACATCCTTCTTATTGGGTGACACGCGAGTTTGCATTGACCAAAAGGAGAACACCAAGTCCTTCACTTCTTGGGTGATGATGCTACTACGTGCTTGCGATCGGCAAGTGGGCAAGGGGAGATTTTCATCCTCCTTTAAAAGGAGTCTAGATTTGGTTGCATAAAAATTCCTCCTATGAATGTTTAAAACTCTTGAAGTTGCTGAAATGTTTAGATTGGGAGCCCTTTTTGTCCCATCACTCACTAACATCATCAAACTAGACCTTTTGGAAAATAGTTCATCTTATGACTTTGGTTGCTTCACCATTTTGAGGGTATTGCGAACACCACATAGGAGAGCTGTCTGAACACTAGATTCATCTTGTGTTTCTTGTAGTTGAGCTACTCTCAGGGTAGGATGTGCTTGTAATCTATCCAATATGTCTCTCTTTGCTCCACTATCCATTCTAGCTGTTTGTTGAGGAAAAAACATTGCCACATCATGACAAACTTTTTTCCTCTTTCTTTCATCAGTAGTGAGATTGGACTCTTGAAGCCTTGCTTTGTTGCATTGTTTCCTTTTTCTTCTCGCTTCATATTCCCTTATAACTGTGCATTGGTTTTGATCACAATGGGTGCACGTTGAGGATGCAGGGATGGAGCATCTACACAAATCATTATGGCTTCTTGAAATCTGATCATCACAGGTGATAGTGATGAAGATATCCTCTCGATATCCTTCATGTGAAAATGCTATTGAAGCAGAAGTTTGAGATGAAGGATTTGGGAGAGTTGCAGTATTTCTTGGGCATTGAGGTGATTAGATCACCAAGTGGGATACAGCTCTTGCAGAGGCAGTATGGATTGGACATGCTGTCCAAATATGGGATGACAGGCTGTAAGCCTATTTCAATTCCTTTGGAGCAGAATGTGAAGCTGAGCGCAGATGCAGGTGAGCTTCTGGAAGACCCTACTATGTACAGACACATAGTAGGAAGTTTGATTTATATGACTATTACCAGGCCAGATCTGAGCTATGCTGTTGGATTGGTAAGTCAGTTTATGCAGGCTCCAAGGAAACCGCATTTGGATGCGGCTAGACGCATACTCAGGTATGTGAAGTCCACATTGCAGTATGGACTATTTTATGAGGCTGGGGTTCAGATACAGTTGCATGGATACACTGATGCTATTTCTGATAGATGATCTACCAGTGGATATGTGTTCTCTTTTGGGAGTGCTGCAGTCACTTGGAGCAGCAAGAAACAGCCTACAGTTGCCTTGTCGAGCACAAAGGCTGAGTACAGGGGTGCAGCAATGGCTGCATGTGAGGTAGCTTGGTTGCATAAGCTACTTTATGATATGCATCAGCCTACAGATGGGCCAGTTGTCATTTATTATGACAACATGAGCAGTATACACTTGGCAAATAACCCAGTCTATCATGCTAGAACAAAGCACATTGAGGTGCATTATCACTATGTGCGGAAGAAGGTTTTACTAGGTCTTATTGATCTAGTTTATGTCAGCACAGAGGATTAGGTACCTGACATATTCACGAAGGCATTGGGCGCAGAGAAGCTGCGCAAGTTCAGAGACCTGCTTGGTGTGCAGGAATTGGGATTGAGCTCAAGGGGGAGTGTTGAGATATCGAGCTCCACTCGTGATATGCCAGGGTGACCATTGTGCATTTATGTCACCGACTTGTTAGTTGCAGATGCGGTTGGTACACCGTCCATGAATAATAGCTGGATGACAGCTATCCTTATGTACTCTAGTTCGTGGCTCAGTTAGTACGCCACCTTAGTTAGCTGAGTTTGGTTCGAGACTCTCACATATAGGGTTCTTCTATTTCTTTGTACTAGAGTTCTTTTGGCTTTCACAATAAGAAGAGGAAAACTCTTTTCAACCTCCACCTTCGTGTGTATTCCCCCATTGTGTATGTGAGAAAGCCGCAAGTGAGACTCCTTCCTTCTCTCCCACTATCTTCACAAGAGGCACACCTGCCATGGCCCGCAAGTGGGGGAGTATAACTACGGTTGTTCCACTTTCAAAGGGCATCATAAATTATAGTCATCTGACCCCAACCGTGTGCTAACAAATGTCAAACCACAAGGTCAAACTGATCGGTAAGCCTATTGTTATGCTTGGCTATGCTGAATTATTGTTATCTCCAATGCAATTGAGATAGCATTGTCTTGAATGATCAATAGCAGACAATTTAGAGACGATCATAGCAAGGGGAGGTTGAAGGCGTGCGTTGCACTCAAGGCTGAGGAGCTGTGTTATCAACGATCGGCGGAAGGCGACAACGTTGACATAGTGGTGAATTATTGTTATCTCCAATGCAATTGAGATAGCATTGTGTGGAACGATCAATAGCAGACAATTTAGAGAGGATCATTAGCAACGGGACGTTGAAGGCGTGCGGTGCACTCAAGGCTGAGGAACTGTGTTATGAACGATATTAGGCGGAAGGCGACAACGTTGACATATTGTAGGCATTCGGTGCTTGGATCCTTCCCCTTGTCCTCTGCTGTGCGACGTCACAAACCTTTTATAGTGCAAGAGCATTGTCAGTTCAAAGCGAAGATCGATCACCTGGATCGCCTGATCCTCTGCCCTCCATTTCTTCTCCCAGCTAATTCCAAACCAAGATGAGGTCGAATTTGAACACTGCATGCACGCTCGTAATGATGATGCTGCTGCTGCTAGGGAGCGTGCAGCTAGCCTCGAGCACGCATATGGCTTTGATCGACTCTACTGGGGTACGTTTGGTTTCCAATTGCGCGAACCGAGAGGGTATCCCTCGCGGCGAAATCGAGCTGGCTAATGGTGAAGCGGATAGTTGGGAGATGGTTTGGAGCAGAGGAAATCCAGGCAACTATGCTTGGAATTGCGATGTGAAATGGAGCATAGATTCTACCACATATGAGCATTCGTGGGAGGTGTGGGAAATGACCTGGAACTGCCAGTCTGTGGTTTGGGAAATCCTTTCAGATGGTGGATACCTTAGCGTGGACGGAGCCACCCTCACCAAACAATGGTCCTTTAATTGATTTATCATTTCTATATATACCAGCTCTATGTATCCATCCACCAACATAACATGGTCTCAGATGCAACCTGCGTAGTAAGTAGTAAGTAGATTCAGTTAGATAAGTTATGACATAGCAAGATGCATCCTCCTATGTGAGCATCGTCCAACATAACTTGGTTTCATATGAAGCCTAGTAGTATTAGTAAGTATGAATCTGTACTCGATCTCTACACCTTTAAAACAAGGTGCCAAACCCACTACTTACCGCCCTCCGTTTTTCCCTTGTAAGTTGATTTGATTTTGATATAAAGTTCGCGCATATACATGTCTGTTTTGGAGTGATTGTAAGATACACATATGTTGCTCTTGAATTAGTTTCAAACTTTGTTCTTTCCTTTCTTTTGATGAGGGGGAAAGGAGCGCCAGAGGGATAGGAAGGGATGGAAATCCAATGGCGGGGTTCACCGTTTGATGACCTTGTCATGTCATTTCCATTTGGAGACTCACGTCACCCCAACTTGCCTCACACAACCTACTCCATTTGGCATGTTGCTCCATAGGTGTGTCTTATAAATTGCAATAGTTTGTAATTACATATGTTGTTCTTGATTTTGTTTCAGATATGGCTTTTCCCTTTTTTGTGATGAGATGAGGATGTAGGGGGAGGGGAAGAAGGGAAGGAAATCCCCATGCAAGGTTCATACTTGTGTCATCTCCTTTAGGAGGCTCGGATCACAACAATTTGCGTAACTCACACACCCACGTTCATTTGATATGTTGCTCAGGTGTGTCTTAGATATGCCAAGTAATTTGTGCTTGCAATCTCTAGTTTGAGACATGTCACATGTCAATGTATTGTTCATATTGTGAAGTGAATTCCAACAACGTAAGTAACATATTGTAGTTATCTGTAGGTGGTCTCAAAGTGTCAAATATCATAGATCTTTTAACTAGTCTATTAATAATATGAGCAACTATGATTTCTATCCCTTGATGTGCATATGCTTATATGTTTTCAATAGAAATTATTTTTTCTATTAACATGCATACGGCATAAATCCATCCATAAACCACTACCATGCCCTGTTGGCATACGGCATAAATCCATAGTAAGAATCAAATCATAAATCCAAGTATGCATCCACAACTGCATCCCTACATAATCCCAAGGAGTCCTATAATAAAGGTGTAAAGGCATCTGCAAGGCACACAAATAGGTGAAGGGGCACAAATCTAATGATATATGCATGACCAACTGTATCCCACAGGGATCTATGTAGCATCTGTCATCTGTTGGCCCTAATTCGCATCCATGTCCTAACAACATGCCACTGTCTTATTAGGAATGATCCTCATGGGGGGTCTAAGGTTTGGAGTGGTGGATCCACTTTGCGATTGGGCAAAGGTGTTCATCACATGATGGAAGGGCAGTTGATTGGAGAATTGAATGTGGTAAAAGTGAGGTGGCTAGTAGCATGCTTGGTTGCGAGGTGGCAGACAGTGGTTGGTCATTCATCTATGATACTTTTTGGCAAGGGGAAATGGCTCCTATATACGATTGGTTGGCAATCTTCTTCCTTTTTTTTGGCTTGCGTATCATAGTTGTAGGCATGGTCTAGTATATGTCGTGTGGTGTCGTGATGATGAAAGTCATATGCAAATCAAGCTCAGCTTGCTTCTAGGGTCCTTAGCAGAGTTTACATGTCTCTTTTTGTAATGCCAACACACCAGGTAGGGGTGAGACTAATTTTGAGTAATACATAGTCTGTTTTTAGTTTCTATTATGCATTGATTCTCTTTGTCTCTTTATGCATATGAGCTGACTATCATTGCATACGACATAAAAACCAACAATTGGTATTACATCTAGGTTTCAGGAGGTATGTGAGGATCGAGTTGTTTGTGTGAGGATCTTTGAGGGCCATGGTTCATGAGTAAGATAAAGCAATATAGTTTGGCAAGCCTCTACATTGATAGGCCGTTCATAGCTTGGCAGTCTAAGAAGATTAGGAGAAAGAGTTAGAAGTGAAGATAGAGGTCTTTGGACATCCTAGCCGACGTGTGTTGCCAATTCAGCTCGTAATTCGACTCTGATTGTAATTACATACATTGTTCTTGATTTTGTTGGTCATTCATCTATGATACTTTTTGGCAAGGGGAAATGGCTCCTATATACGATTGGTTGGCAATCTTCTTCCTTTTTTTTGGCTTGCGTATCATAGTTGTAGGCATGGTCTAGTATATGTCGTGTGGTGTCGTGATGATGAAAGTCATATGCAAATCAAGCTCAGCTTGCTTCTAGGGTCCTTAGCAGAGTTTACATGTCTCTTTTTGTAATGCCAACACACCAGGTAGGGGTGAGACTAATTTTGAGTAATACATAGTCTGTTTTTAGTTTCTATTATGCATTGGTTCTCTTTGTCTCTTTATGCATATGACATAAAAACCAACAATTGGTATTACATCTAGGTTTCAGGAGGTATGTGAGGATCGAGTTGTTTGTGTGAGGATCTTTGAGGGCCATGGTTCATGAGTAAGATAAAGCAATATAGTTTGGCAAGCCTCTACATTGATAGGCCGTTCATAGCTTGGCAGTCTAAGAAGATTAGGAGAAAGAGTTAGAAGTGAAGATAGAGGTCTTTGGACATCCTAGCCGACGTGTGTTGCCAATTCAGCTCGTAATTCGACTCTGATTGTAATTACATACATTGTTCTTGATTTTGTTTTAGATATGGTTTTTCCCTTTTTTGTGATGAGATGAGGAGGTAGGAGGAGGGGAAGAAGGGAAGGAAATCCCCATGGAGGGTTCAAACTTGTGTCATCTCCTTTAGGAGGCTCGCATCACACCAACTTGCATAACTGACACCCCAGGTTCATTTGATATGGTACTCAGGTGTGTCTTAAATATGCCAAGTAATTTGTACTTGCAATCTCTAGTTTGAGACATGTCACATGTCAATGTATTGTTCATATTGTGAAGTGAATTCCAAAATGTAAGTAACATATTGTAGTTATGTGTAGGTGGTCTTAAAGTGTCAATTATCATAGATCTTTTCACTAGTCTATTGATAATATGAGCAACTATGATTTCTATCCCTTGATGTGCATATGCTTATATGTTTTCAATAGAAATTGTTTTTTCTATTAACATGCATATGGCATAAATTCATCCAGAAACCACTACCAGGGCCTGGCATACGGCATAAATCCACAATAAGAATCACATCATAAATCCAAGTATGCATCCACAGTTGCATCCCTACATAATCCCAAGGAGTCCTATAATAAAGGTGTAAAGGCATGTGCAAGGCACATAAATAGGTGAAGGGCTCAAATCTAATGATATATGCATGACCAATTGTATCCCACAAGGATCCATGCAGCATCTGTCATCTGTCAGCCCTTATTTTCATTCATGTCCTAACAACATGCCATTGTCTTATTAGGAATGATCTTCATGGGGCATCTAAGGTTTGGAGTGGCGCATCGATTTTGCTTGGTGATTGGGCAGAGGTGTTCATCACATGATGGAAGGGCAATTAATTGGAGAATTGAATGTGGTAAAGTGAGGTGGCTAGTGGCATGCATGGTTGCAAGGTGGCAGATAGTGGTTGGTCCTTCATCTATGGTAGTTTTTGGCAAGGGGCAATGGCTCGTGTATACAATTGGTTAGAGGCCTTCTTTCTTTTTTTAGCAGTGCCCTATTAGGGATTGGGCTCTAGCATAGAGGAACATACTTTTTTGGAGCCCTTTGAAATCAGAACAATAGACAATGTCAGGCACTTATAGGCATCCACTTGTTTGGATACCTTTTTCAAGGGGCAGTGCAATAGGCACGTGTACCCCTTGTTTGGCATGTGTAGGCTTCATAGTTGTAGGCATGGTCTAATATAAGTCGTGTGGTGTCATGACGATGAAATTCATATGCAAATCAAGCTCAACTTGCTTCTAGGGTCCTTAGCAGAATTTACATGTCTCTTTTTGTAATGCCAACACACCCGATAGGGGTGAGGCAGATTCTAATACATAGTGTGTTTTCAGTTTCTATTATGCGTTGATTCTCTTTGTCTCTTTGTGCATATGAGTTGACTATCATTGCATACGACATAAAAACCAACAATTGGTATTACATCCAGATTCTAGGAGGTATCTGAGGTTTAAGTTTGTGTGAGGATCTTTGAGGGCCATGGTTCTTGAGTAAGATGAAGCAATATAGTTTGGCAAGCCTCTACATTGACGGGTGGTTCATAGCTTGGCAGTCTAAGAAGATTAGGAGAAAGAGTCGGAAGTGAAGACAGAGGTCTTTGGACGTGTGGAAGTGCTAGTCTGAGAATCTAATCATGGATTCAAAGAACACATCGAAATCAGGTAAGAGGGGTACTTTCATCAGAGTTGATTGGAAGAACTTCCATTCTTGGCAGCTACCAACAATGAAGCATTATCTAATGGAGAAAGGGTTATGGACACTCATCTCTAAAATTGAAGAGAGATTGAAAGAGGGTGCAGAGAAGATGGGGTGGATTTGAAGCTATTTTCACATCAGATTTAACCCAATTATATGCACTTAGAGAACAAAAGCTTCACATGAAATATAAGCTGCATGAAATGACTAAGAGATCACATGTGCCAATAGAAAAAACGCAAAGCAGCCGCAATATGATGAAATTCTTCTTGTGAACTTCATTCATTTCAACTGAAGATTCAACTGAAGACTGGGAACCTTACCTCAACTCTTTGCGCACCCCTACCAGATTTGTTGCAGAGTTTTTACATAGATAATCTAGGGGACTTGACTCTCTACACGACCTTACTACATATGTGAGTAGCTTCTCTACTACAGCTAATCATCGACTCTCATGAAGTCAGTCTGGACAAAGAGAAGGAAACAATCGCCTCTCAATATCTTGTAGAAGTAGCCCAAACCATTAGCTCGATTTACCATGCCATACAAACACGTTCACTGCCATGCAGTCTTGTGCCATGTCTTGAAGCCAATCTGGGCAAGCCACAAGATACCCCTCTTTGTTTGGTACATTAGTCTTTAAATGACTTCTAGGAAAACACCACCACTTGCCATGCAGTCTTGTGCCATGTCTTGAAGCCAATCTAGGCAAGCCACAAGATACCCCTCTTTGTTTGGTACCTTAGTCTTAAAATGACTCCTAGGAAAACACCACCAAGATAATCTCTGGAGATCAACATGCCAACATCCCCCCCCATGAGCTCCAGTGAAGATCAAATGTTTGTAGGGCAACAAAACGAACTAAAATTGAAGATGAAAATGGAGCACAAGAGGAACTACCCACACAGAGCAAAGTTTGACGTTAGTCAGTAGTCACCCACACAAGGCATGACTAAGGTAAAGACGGTCACCCACACAAGGCATGACAGGATCTCAAAATGCCCATTCATCATTTGTTGGTTCTTCTTCCATTGCAAGACCTACAAACTCTTCAGTAGGATGAGTCTCCTTAGCTGCATACACCTTCTCCTTTGCTTTGCATTGTGCATCATATGCATTCTTGTAGTTACTCCTTTTAAAAATTGTGCAGTGTTAGTGGTGGGCTCGCTTAGGCTAGCTGATATCTACCCACACTAGGATGCAAAATGGATAAATGCAACGCTCTTAGTTTACAATTTACCATTTGAGATTTGAAAAGATTGTTTTCCTAAAGAAAAGCATTCTTTATGTAAAAAATTGAAGTTACTTTCATCAAAATATGAAAAAGAAGGATGTTTTTAGTGGGCATAAACTATATAGTTTTTAAAAGTTAGTGAAAAAAGAATATGTTTTCAGTAGCCACAAACTATGCATTTTTTAGCATTCATAAGCTTGTTGTAAAAAAATCATATGTTTAGCAGTCATAAGCTATATAGTTTTTAAAAATAGTAGAAAAGCTAGATGCTTTTGAAAGAAAGTAGCTATGTGCCAGTGGGGAGTCTGCATATGCAGACTCATAACTACTCACATATGGATACAAAATATCTATGTCACATATGCCGGTGGGGGGTCCGCATATGCCGACCTGTAACTACTCACAAATGGATGTAAAATACTAGACAATATATTATATTTTATAGCTACTTACTAGGAAAAGAGAAATACTTGACTTTGGCCGGTTGTGGCTCGCTTTGCCAACTAATAACAACCCGTTGAAAGCATAACCCATTGTGTAGCTTGTAATTGCCAGCTTGTATCAACTTGCAACATACACACTAGAGATTGTTATGGAACATATTTATTTAGTTACTAGTAAGCTCCTAGTAAGACACAATTCATGGCATATTATAACATGCATTGCATTATAGTTTGCAATATTTTATTTTCATAATGATTAACTAACCTTATAACATGTAAATCATTTTGAAGAAAAATTGACGATATGCGTAAATATTAGAAATTATAATGTGTGTGAAATACCAACATTCATGTACAAAGCATGATGTCGCAAATAATCATATTGCAAATAGATTCTTACTCGAGAGAGAGTAGGGCATGAGAAAATGCAACTTGCCATCCCATGCCTATTTCCATAGGTAGATTACCACGTCTATAGCCATCCAATTATGTCAAGAGGGGGCAAGATGATTGGATGGTTTCTTTGTCTTGAGGTCTAGCACACTTACATTGCTTTTTGAAGACATATTAATTACATGGCCTTGAATTGCTAAAATCAGAGATTATTTATCTATTTTACATGGATAGCTATCATGGTGGAGAGAGAAGATAGGATAGGACATAAAGGTCCATCATCCACACAAAAGTAAGGTGCTAGACCAGTAGAGGGTTTTTTGATAGCCATGCCCAAAAAATTTGGATCCATGTTATGAACACGGCCTCCTTATTCAATATGTTAAAGTGCATCCTGTGCATCTCTCATGCTTGTTGACAATATGAAGCTAAAATTTGGCATTGCTCCTCGAAGGCATTTTTGATGTCTAGCTTGTGTCCAAACTATCAAAGCAATGCATTTAGGAAATTCGTTCTCAGTCAGTACCTGTCTTCCCTTACTGGATCTGGGTCCTCATCACCATCACCCCCCTTTTCACCATCATCTCCCTCTGCACCTGCACGCACATTCATAAAGAGTTCATTGGAAGTCACAGAAACTACACGATGTAAAACAATCATAAAAGTACATGATCATCGATATAAAAATCATTCACACAAATGGAACAAATTGCCATGCACTTCAAGAGATATCATTGTGCTCACCTGAAGATGGGCTTTGCACGTTTGTGGGTATTGATGCTACCATGGGAATAGTGGTTGCAATGGTCATCCTTGGCTATGATGGATGTCTCTTGTGTGTTTGAGGGTAAGAAGCAAAGTCAACAAGCATGTCGAGCATGAACTTTGCATGTAACATCTTTTCAAAGTATAGTGGAACACATGTGTTGTGAGGCTTCTTTGAATGGACCATGCAATAAATATAATTATTATATGCATTCTCCCTCATAGCTTTGTTCCTGCAAAGCCTTATGGGCCAACATCCATGCAAGGGATCACCACTCTCCCAAACTACTACTACGCCGATGGGTGTTGACCACGTTATTGATGCGGTCATGCATCCAACCTTGTGGATCATGGAAGAGGCTCGCATTGGCAATTACACATGCCTCATCTCTCCTTGTTGGTTGGAGGGTAGCATCAACAACTTTCATTATGTGTTTGATGGCTAACTTGGCCTTTGAATTTTGATATTGTGATTGGTGTGATTCTTGCATTGAACGTTGCGAGGAAGATGCCATGGTGAGAGAGAGCGAGTGAAGATCTAATAACCATGCCAATAACCAATGAGTGACATGGTGTTGAAAAATTTAATGGTAAGATAAATACTCAAATTACAAGATGTGAGAATCTATCTAACTATTTTAATTGTGGGCATGTTAAATTAAATTACATATTCAATTTACAGGATGTTAGCCTATTTATCTTACTATTTTAATTGTGGAGGAGCATGTTTCATTAAATTGAACAAGATGAATAGCTTGAATTTTCAGCTGTTGTTGCAGAGTGCACATGCTAAATTTTCAATTGCAAAGTGAGATGCTTGTGCAAGTTGAAGGACGTAAATAAGCATTTGATTAGTACTTCTTCAAGACATTTGAAGTGGTCCTGTTTGTTTGAATGGATGCACAAATCATCCAAGAACACCTGTAAAAACTTATTCAAAATTGACTTGAAAGCTGTGAACATGACTCGCTAGAATGTGGCCGGGGCATTACAAAGGCCGAATGGCATGACTCTACATGCAAAAATACCCCATTCTGTAGCAAATACTACATGATCCCAAGCTTGGTAAGGTAGAGAGTCAGAGTATGATATTAAACAATCCACTCACCTCACACACTCCTCACCTTATGCTACTGATCATGGATGGCTCCTAGGTCACTCAAGGGCACCATCCCCACTCCAACTCACATGAGGTTTGGAAGATGCACTCAATCCAAAACTCTCCTATAGATTCCATTGAATAGAGGTAACAAACCCATACCAAAACATTTGCACACAGAAAAACCTCAATACCACACGCATCTATCACTAAACCACCTAAAAAATAGAGTGGAACCATACACTCCAAAGGGAATTCTAAAAAACTACTACACCTTAGCTACCACAATTGGTATTGTTTTGCATGTTACATGATACCCTCAAAATCAAGATGTGCATGCCAAATGTAGTAGATAACAATGATGAATTTGTCAGATTTGGGATTGTGGAGGCAACTTAATTATGTGTGATAGTTGCACTTCTACCTTCCATGCTCAATGCATTGGTTTGGATGATGTTCCATCAGGGACGTGTTATTGTTCTATTTGTCAAAATGGTCAATATGGAGGCAATATATGGTTCTAGGGCAGGCATCGTGGAAGACATGATCTTTTGTGTTCAATGTGTGGTTGATTTCCATTGTCATTGCATGGGCTTTGATGGATCCCATACAAAAACCTATTTCATCAATTTTGGACTAGTGCACCTCCAATTTTTTTGGGACTGGTGCACTATCCAAATTCATTTTTTGAGGTACTTTTGGATTAAAAATGGGGAAAAAAAGAGTCTTGAAACAAAATATTGAAGCAAAAAGTAAGCTAAAGAAAGTTCAAATCTGACCTAACATGTTATTAAAACTAGAGTACATTTAAAATAGAGTACATCACATTTGTGAAAATAGTTTATGATATAATTGAGGGATTCAAGCACAAGTAAATCTTAGAGCCATATGGTGTTAGAAAACACATTTCAGTAGTAGGCATAAGCTACAATCCTGCCATCACATTTGCAATTTCTATTTTGTGGGTTACACAATCCTCTGCATCATTTTTTTCATCTTCATCAATATAATTATAATATATTAATGTGCACAAAGAGTCAAACATTCTTTCTTTCAATGCTTCTTATCTATTCCTAATATTTTCAGCTTGTTTTGTTAAATAATTCCCAGAACGAGCAAATCTATAAGACATCTCTTCAAATAGATGTGGAATTTCTTCTCTTGTTGAAGAGTACTTTCGTAGCTCTTCTCTACAATGTCTTATCTTCTCATGCTCTTCCTTCTCAAGCTTCTTCTGGGCAGCAAACTCATCTTTCTCATCTTCTATAAATGGTCCTTGCCTCTTTCGCTCCTCTTGATGTCTTCTGTTGTTGGCAATCCATGATAAGTTGTTGTTGATTGAAAGCTCAATAGAACTGATAATTGCAAAAACTTCTTCCATTTGCAAAGTATGCACTGAGTAGAAACAAGAGAGGAGAACTAAAGAGTGGTGAGAAAAGATAGCGAGGAGATAGGAGAGGAGATGAGAACTAAGTATGAAAAAAGAAATAGGAGAGCAGAAGTGAGCTGAGCATGTGAGTAGAAATATGAGAGAAGAACTAAGGACGAGAAACAATAGCAAGGAGATAGGAGAGGAGATGAGAATTGAATTGACTCTGTACATAGAAATAGGAGAAGAGATTGGAAAAGAGATGAAAATAACACTATAGAAGAGAAAACATAGATGAGAGAAATAAGAAAGGACATCGAGTGAAGATAACAAAAATAAAGAGAGAGACAATATGGATGACAATAGTCTGGAATTTGACTTGTATAATTATTGTGCTTCAGAATATGAGACATTTTATATATAATTATTAAATTGAAGTGAAAGATTTGGTAAAAAGTGCTTGACATAGGATATTCACAATTAAAAAAGTAGCTTAACATTACACTTTACACTTAGACTTACATTAAATAATTACATGATATGACATTTTAACTTACATTTAAAATAGTATCAGATGAGATAAGACATTAATGGCATTGAACAACACATGAACATCATGATAATATGAACTATACTTCCGTTAATTTCATTAATTACATTAAAAAATTAGATAAGATGACATGCAAATTTACATTTAATATGAACAATGCTTTCATTGATTTAATTAATTAGATTTAAAAATTAGATAAGATGACATGCAAATTTTCCTTTAATATGAACAATGCTTTCATTAATTTCTTTAATTACATTTAAAAATTAGATAAGATGACATGCAAATTTACATATACAAAAATAACATCATACATGCATCACATCTCTTGTGATGCTTTGAGTGGAGAATGTGATGCTTTGGGTGTACATTGAGTCTCTACTTCTCAATATGGAGTATTTAGTGCTTTTGGAGTAGACTTATACTCTTCTTCCTTTGCAAGCTCTGATGCTACTTCAGCTGCATGTTGTTTTTCAATGGTAGCAATTAAGTATCAAACGGTTTTAGCCCTAAACAATTGTAGATCCTCCTCTGAATATTTGAGCTTTGAAGGTTCTTTTGATGAGACCTATGGATTTAGTGAGAATTTTTCATTGAAGATAGACATGTAGTTATAGACAACTCTCCATCGACAGCTATGCCTGTCCTCCTGCTCCACTGCTAAACACTTTTGGAAATCTAGCAAGTCTTTGTACTATCCTATTTCTATGATAGCAAATACCAACTTTTTGACAGACCTGCCCATCATCACATATTTAAAAAAATGAGTGTTTCTATTGCATAAGATATGTAACATGGAAGTAAGAACATATTAATAGAACACTTACATTTTCACTGAGCCATGAAATCCTGCAATCAAGTTGACAAACCTACAATGGTTCTCTTCAAGGTCCTAAACCACCAGACTCCAATGTGCACTACACGAACAATTAAGAACCACTATGATTTGACACAATGCCAATACAAGATGAAAAATAAGGTTGAGATGATACTTATGTCTTGTGATATGCCATAAAAAAGACTCACACTCCCTCTAAATGTATAGGTTGCAACCATTTTCAAACATCGTCTATTGTCTTTCTGCTATGACTAAGTATAGGAGAAAGGAGAGAATCCAGCATATACACACACGAGTCTGTAGGAAACTGTGAGATAACTATACTACATCAACAAGTAAATTGTTAAATATCAATGCTCCACTCTCATGCAACTACGCGGGAACTGGCTAACTCTACTTGTAAGCCCCCCATATGAGGAGAACGCATTTGAGTAGCTCGGTTATCTGGTAGGTCCTGGTTTGGACACCAGATGGGGGCCATGTGAGGCCTGATGGGCCAACTAGGCTACATGCAAGTGCAGGAAGGCATCCCATGACTGACTACATTGAGGGTAGACGTAGCATTTCTCGGGGCAGCCCATAATCGGGTTGCGAGGCCCATTTGGAGCCGCAGATGATCCCGGATGGCTGTGGGCCGAACAGACACCATAGGTGAGTTGCTCTATTTTGCGCACCGGTTCTATCGTGTGCTCGGTGGCCTATTTCGACCCCCAGTCAGCCATTTTGGGTGGACTGGGTCGATCACCCAATTGGGTCTAACCGACTACTAGTGGTGGCTATATAAGAGCAAGCCCGTGAAGCCCATTTCATCACTGGCTACAGCAACCCTAATTCCTTAGCATCCAGCCTCCATCCTCTACTGTTTCCAGCATGCCATCAAAGCTCCTCACACAGGAGCGCACGGCTGGGAGGCAGCGCCATCTATTCTATCAGTTTTACAGTAATCAAAATTTTGATTCTTCATACTATCTGCTTTTCTCTCTTGCATACGAGATCCTGTTATCTGTTGAGCACAGACATTGTATTGTTTTCTTACATGGTATCAGAGCCAGGGCTCTAGCAAGAAGATTTGGTAGTGTGTTTTTGTTTGCGAGTAGATTGTGAGGGATGGCCCAGGCCACAAGATTGCAAATCCCACCGTTTGGCGAAAGCGGAAAGTTGAATGGATCTAACTATCCACTCTGGAAGTTCAAGATGAAGACCATCCTAACTGCATACGAGCTTTGGGATACTGCTACCGGGGTGGACATGAAGCCGGTTTCGAGACCGAATCCGGCCAATGCAGCACAACAGATAGTAGAGATTCTCATGTGGACAAGAAGAAATGCAGATGCATTGTGTTCTATTGTCTACAGTGTAAGTGATTCTGTCATGGCGTTAATTCAACATGTCACCACAGTGGAGGAAGCATGGACGGTCTTGAAAAATCAGTACGAGACCACGAATCAGACGCGGATTCAGAATCTGGAGACTCAACTCGCGAACGAGAAAATGTCTGAGTCTGAAGCGGCAGAGAAGTTCATCACCAGGGTGAACAGTCTACACGATCAGATGACTGCGATTGGCATCACCATCATCAGCGAGAATCTAGCACGAAGGTGCATACGGATTCTCCCACCAAAGTAGGACGGTCATGTTATAGTGCTGAATATGCAAAATAGAAATCTACCCCTCAACTTTGAGGATTTTAGTGCAATGCTTCTGGAGGAGGAGATGCGTCAAAAGATGAGGACTGGAGAAGATTCGGCTTTCTATGCTAGATCAAAGAAAGATAAGGGTAAGGACTCTGGTAACCCATCTTCTTCTGATGATCAAAAGAGAAAGAAGAAGATCAAGTGCTTCTATTGCAACAAGGCAGGGCACAAGCAAAATGAGTGCCGAAAGAAGATTGCAGATAAGAAGAATGGAGTAAAGAAAGAGTCCAGCAACAGTGCGCAGGCAGTACCAGTAGATCTGTTTGTAGCAATTGAGGAGATTTTCACAGAGGCAGTTCATGTACCTGCGGATGATGAACCTTGGATTATTGACAGTGGTGCATCGTGCCACATGACCAGTCGGAAGGATTGGTATACCTCTCTACAGCCGGTAGGGAATTACATCCTGGTAGCAGCCAGCAATGATGCAAAATGTCCAGCAAAAGGAAAAGGTACGATTGCTCTCAAGTCAAATGGAGTTGTAAAACAGTTGTCCGATGTTCTTTATGTGCCAGATATCAAGAGGAACTTCTTGTCCATTTCTGCGATCACGGATCAGGACCTCAAAGTTCAATTCGATAAGAATGGTGCACAGATTCCAGATCTTCAAGGAAAGATCGTTGGTAAAGGTACACGGTGCAACAACATCTACAAACTCTCAGCTTTCAGTGCTCGAGCCGATGTGAAGAACACTAAGCTGTGGCATGAGAGGTTTGGTCATCTTAACCTTAGTTCTTTAAAGGAGATGCATAAAAGTGGAATGATTGTAGACCTACCAGAAATTACAGATCTGCCCGATGTATGTGAAGCTTGCATGATGGGCAAGCAGCATCGGCAGCCCTTTCCTAAAGAGGCCAGCAGGGCAAAGGCTCCTCTAGAGCTCGTTCACATGGACCTCTACGAAAAGATGGAGACAGAAGCTTTGGATGGTTCCTACTACTTCATGACGCTGATCAACGAGTACAGTAGAAGGATATGGATATACTTCCTGAAGACTAAAGATGAGGCTTTTAGTAAGTTCAAAGAATGGCATGTAATGGTCGAGAAAGAATCGGGGAGGAAGGTGAACAAGTTGAGATCAGAGAGAGGTGGAGAGTTCACATTAAGTGAATTTGAAAGTTACTACAAAAGTCACGGGATCAAGAGGTAGAAACCCCCGCCACATACATCACAGTAAAATGGAGTAGCAGAACGCAAGATGCGCGTCATCTGCGAAATGGGCAGGAGTATGATGAAAGGGAAAGATTTGCCAAAGACTTTCTGGGCTGAAGCATGTAACATGGCAGTTTACATTCTAAATCGTAGCTACATGAAGGCTGTGAATGGGATGACTCCACTGCAAGCCTTTTCTGGTAAGAAACCTTCAGCTGCACATTTCAAATTTTTGGATGTGACTGTTTTGTGCATGTCCCTGATGCTAGCAAGACCAAATGGGAACCGAAGAGCCGGAAATGTATTTTCTTGGACTAGAGTGAAGAGGCGAAGGGTTACCATCTCTATAACCCTGTTACTAAGAAGGTAATAGTAAGTCACGATGTGGTCTTCTCAGAACAGCCGCATCAATTGGAGGAGGATGCTTCCCTCCCAGACAGCAAGGAACAGGTTATCTATCCAGTACAACCACCAACAGCAGACCGAACTCCCCCAACGGTGCTTGGGAGGATTCAAGATAAAGAAGAGGAAGAAGAGCCTAGAGAACCACAATGGCAACAACCATTCCCGAAGTGGGTAAAGCAGCTTTTGGATGGCAGAGAACCTCCAGCCATTGAGGAGGAACCTCATCTGAACACTGCCAGTCCAAGAGATTAGAGGAGCAAAGAAGGGCGCAGGAACACTTGGTTAACTACGCTTTGATGACAGAGGTGATCCGTGCTGATGAACCCAAGTGTCTTGAAGAGGCACAAGGTGATAATAGGTGGATGGAGGCTATGCAGTCGAAGTATGGCTCCATAATGAAGAACAACACTTGAACCCTTGTGGATCGACCACCAAAACGCAAGGTAATCGGCACCAAGTGGGTGTAGAAGACCAAGTACAAGTCCGACGGCACGAATAAGTACAAGGCTCGGCTCGTTGCAAAAGGATTCGCATAGGTACATGGTTTTGATTATCGGGATATTTTTGCTCCCACAGCTTGACTAACCACAATTCGCAGTGTTTTGGCTTTAGCTGCCCAGGGAATTGGCTCGTGTTTTAGATCGATGTAAAATACGCCTTTCTGAATGGAGATCTCAAGGAGGAGGTATACATGGAACAACCACCAGGTTTTGTGATCCCCGGTTCAGAAGGTAAAGTCTGTAAACTAAAGAAGGTACTTTACGAGCTGAAACAGGCCCCACGAGCATGGTACCAGTGGATTGATGTCTACTTTTTGCAAAACGGGTTCAGGAGGAGCCCATCTGATGAAAATTTGTATATCTTTAGAGAAGGAGGCAGGTGTATGATCGTGGTCCTTTATGTGGACGACCTTGTCATATCAGGGAACCATGAAGAGAAGATCTCATAGACAAAGCATTTGCTAGGAGAAGAGTTTGAAATGACAGTGATGCATTTCTGTTTGGGGATTGAAGTTTGGCAAGAGCCAAAATAGATTTTCATCTCACAGCTGAAGTATGCTAGGGAGATACTGAAGGCATTTGGCATGGCTGAGTCCAACAGTTGGCACCCCTATGGAGGTTGACATGAAGATCTCAAACGAGGATTCATCACCACTGGTTGACGAAGCTAAGTACAAAAGGCTTGTGGGTAGTTTGATTTACTTGTGCAACACGCGGTCGGACATCAGCTTTGCGACTGGTGTACTAAGTAGGTCTTCTAATAAGCCCCGGGAGAACCATTGGAGGGCAGGGATGCGGGTGCTGAAATACATCAAAGGCACACTTGATTATGGCATCACCTATACCAAGGCCAACATCTTGATTGGATTCTGTGACTCGGATTGGGCAGGAGACATGGATAGCAGGAGATCAATGATAGGTTACTATTTCTCACTTGGATCTGGAGTTGTGTCATGGGTCAGCAAGAAGCAACCCACAGTTGCTCTTTCTTCTACCGAGGCTAAGTACAAATCAGCATGCTTTGCTGCTTACGAGGCAGTATGGTTGAGGAGGATTCTAGGGGACATGGGTGCAGTGCAGAACAAGCCAACGCAGTTATCATGTGACAATCAAAGTTGCATGGCGATTGCAAAGGACCCTGTGTTCCACACTCGCACAAAACACATTGAGATTCAATATCACTTTGTACGTGAGCTCATCATGGATGGAGAGGTTGACTTGGTGTACTGTCCAACTACAGAGAATGGTGTGGACATCTTCATGAAGGCTCTTAGAAGAGACTTGCTGGAGAGGCATCTTCATCGACTCGTGTGGTCGGTGGCCTATTCTGACCCCCAGTCAGCCATTTTGGGCAGACTGGGTCGATCACCCAATTGGGTCTAACCGACTACTAGTGGTGGCTATATAAGAGCAAGCCCGTGAAGCCCATTTCATCACTGGCTACAGCAACCCTGATTCCTTAGCATCCAGCCTTCGTCCTCTACTATTTCTAGCATGCCATCGAAGCTCCTCACACAGGAGCGCACGGCTGGGAGGCAGCGCCATCTATTGTATCAGTTTTACAGTAATCAAATTTTTGTTTCTCCATACTATCTACTTTTCTCTCTTGCATACAACATCCTGTTATCTGTTGAGCACAGACGTTGTATTGTTTTCTTACATAAATGAGTATTAGCTTATTATATTCAGTTAAAATATTGAATTATCAAGCCGTGAATAAGTTAGTATCAAACCGGAGAATGGCCATCACAGTGTTGTCATTTACCTCTTTTGAAGGAATAGAGAGGTTGAAACCTCCTCTCCATGAAATTCAAGATACTGAGGTTGATGTTGAATCATAACCCTAACATTAAAAGAGCTTCCCATTTCTTCCAATGTAGCCTCATTTGTAGAATTAAGCTCTTATATCCTTTTTGTCTCTTTGATAGCATTCATTTCACACTCCTTTGAGCCATTATCTATTTGACTTAGGGGATAGTCCACAATCATGTCCATAATAAATGCTCGAATGGTGCATATTACAAATGCATGTAGATGCAAGTCTATATATCTTGATAGTGTGATCTCACTCTGCATCTCAAAAATTTGACCAAGTACCAACAACCAATTGTAACCGACCCTCCACCACAATTGTGGCTATCTTTTTTATGTGGTACCTGACATGTTATATGCCCTATTTGTTGTGTCAAGTCATTATACTCTATTGTGTCAAGTCACCTTGTTGAATTAATGTTTCGATAGCACCCACCAACTTTTGAGATGACCTACCCATCATAAGGTATAACAAGAGTAAATGTGTGCATTGCATATGATGCATAGCATGGAATTAACAACACAGGTAGTCTATACTTACTTTGACACATTGCCATGGATGGATGTTGTTGAATTGGAAAAGAAAATCTTCTTGGAAAAGATGTCCATGGCCATGAAAATTCAATGTGAGCTACATTATCAATAAATAATAATTATTGTGTTTGACACAATTCTAGCAATGCAAGAGAAAAACTTGTTACATATCAATGCTCCACTCTCATGTAACTACGTGGGAACCAGATAACTCTACTTGTAAGCCCCCCACATGAGGAGAAATCATTTGAGTAGCTCGATTATCTGGTAGGTCCTGGTTTGGACACCAGATGGGGGCCATGTGTGGCGTGATGGCTAGACGGCTTCAGATAGAGTTGGCGCACTGCTAACTAGGCTACATGCAAGTGCAGGAAGGCATCGCATGATTGACCGCACTGAGGGTAGACGGAGCATTTCCCAGGGTAGCCCACTCTCGGGTTGCGAGGCCCGTTTGGAGCCCCAGATGATCCCGGACTGGGCCGAACGAAGACGGTAGGTTAGTTGCTCTATTCTGCGCCATGATTCTATCATGTGGTCGGTGGCCTATTTCAGGACCGACCTCCAGTTGGCCGTTTTGGGCGGACTGGGTCGGTCACCCAATTGGGTCTAACCGACTATGACTAGTGGCTATATAAGAGCAAGCCCATGAAGCCCATCATCATCATTGGCTACAACAACCCTGATTCCTTAGCATCCAACCTCCATCCTCTACTATTTTCAGCATGCCATCGAAGCTTCTCACATAGGAGCGCACGGCTCGGAGGCAGCGCCATCTATTGTATCAATCTAACAGTAATCAAATTTTTGATTCTCCATACTATCTACTTTTCTCTCTTGCATACGAGATCCTGTTATCTGTTGAGCACAGACGTTGTATTGTTTTCTTACATGATATTAGAGCTTGGGCTCTAGCAAGAAGATTTGGTAGTGTGTTTCTGTTTGCGAGCAGATTGTGAGAGATGGCCCAGCCCGCAAGACTACGAATCCCACCGTTTGGCGAAAGTGGAAAGTTAGACGGCACTAACTATCCACTCTGGAAGTTCAAGATGAAGACCATCCTAAGTGCATATGAACTTTGGGATACTACTATTGGGGTGGACGTGAAGCCGGTTGCGAGACCGGATCCAGCCAATGTAGGACAACATATAGTACCAACTGCGGATCAGATTCTCGCATGGACAAGAAGAAATACAGATCTGTTGTGTTCTATTGTCTGCAATGTAACTGATTCTGTCATGGCGTTAATTCAACATGTCACCACAACGGAGGAGGCATGGACGGTCTTGAAAAAACAATACGAGACCACGAATCAGAAGCGGATTCAAAATTTGGAGACTCAACTCGCAAACGAGAAACTGTTTGAGTCTGAAACCGCAGAGAAGTTCAACATCAAGGTGAAGAATTTGCGCGATTAGATGACTGCAATTGGCATCACCATCACCAACAAGAATCTAGAACGAAGGTGCATACGGATTCTCCCACCAAAGTACGATGGTCTTGTTACAACGCTGAATACACAGAACAAAAATTTGCCCAACTTTGAGGATTTCAGCACGATGCTTTTGGAGGAGGAGATGCGTCAAAAGACAAGGATTGGAGAAGATACGGCTTTCTCGGCTGGATCAAAGAAAGGTAAGGGTAAGGACTCTGGTAACCCATCTTCTTCTGATGATCAAAAGAGAAAGAAGAACATCAAGTGCTTCTATTACAACAAGGCAAGGCACAAGCAGAATGAGTGTCGGGAGAAGATTGCAGATGAGAAGAACGAAGTAAAGAAAGAGTCCAGCAACAGCACACACGCAGTACCAGTAGAGCTGTTCGTAGCAATTGAGGAGATTTGCACAGAGGCAGTTCATGTACCTACGGATGAACCTTGGATTATTGACACTAGTGCATTGCGCCACATGACCAGTTGGAAGGATTGGTATACCTCTCTACATCTGGTAGGGAATGACATCCTGGAAGTAGTCGGCAATGATGCAAAATGTCCAGCAAAAGGAAAAGGTACGATTCCTCTAAAGTCAAATGGAGTTGTAAAATAGTTGTCCAATGTTCTTTATGTGCCAGATATCAAGCAGAACTTGTTGTCTGTTTCTGCGATCACGGATCGGGACCTCAAAGTTCAATTCGATAAGAATGGCGCACATATTTTGGATCTTCAAGGGAAGGTCATTGGTAAAGGTACACGGTGCAACAACATCTACAAACTCTCAGCTTTCATTCCTCGAGCCAATGTGAGCAACACTAAGCTGTGGCATGAGAGGTTTGGTCATCTAAACCTTAGTTCTTTAAACGAGATGCATAAAAGTGGAATGATTGCGAACCTACCAAAAATTACAGATCTGCCCAATGTATGTGAAGCTTGCATCATGGGCAAGTAGCATCGGTAGCCCTTTCCTAAAGAGGCCAACAGGGCAAAGGCTCCTCTAGAGCTCATTCACACAGACCTATGTGGAAAGATGGAGACGGAAGCTTTGGGTGGTTCCTACTACTTCATGATGCTGATCGACGACTACATTAGAAGGATATGGATATACTTCCTGAAGACTAAAGATGAGGCTTTTAGTAAGTTCAAAGAATGGCATGTAATGGTCGAGAAAGAAATGGGGAGGAAGGTGAAGAAGTTGAGATCAGACAGAGGTGGAGAGTTCACATCAAGTGAATTCAAAAGTTACTGCAAGTCACGGGATCAAGAGACAGAAACCCCCGCCACATACATCACAGCAAAATGGAGTAGCAGAACGCAAGATGCACGTCATTTGCATAATGGGCAGGAGTATGATGAAAGGGAAAGATTTTCCAAAGACTTTTTGGACTGAAGCATGTAACATGGCAGTTTACATTCTGAATCGTAGCTACACGAAGACTGTGAACCGGATGACTCCACTGCCAGCCTTTTCTGGTAAGAAACCTTCAGCTGCACATTTTAGACTTTTTGGATGTGACTATTTTGTGCATGTCCCTGATGCTAACAGGACCAAATGGGAACCGAAGAGCCGAAAATGTATTTTCTTGGTCTACAGTGAAGAGGCCAAGGGTTACCGTCTCTATAATCCTATTACCAAAAAGGTAATAGTAAGTCGCAATGTGGTCTTCTCAGAACAGTCGCATCAATTGGAGGAAGATGCTTTCTTCCCAGACAACCACGACCAGGATATCCATCCACTACAACCACCAATAGTAGACCGAACTCCCCCAACGGTGCTTGGGAGGATTCAAGATAAAGAAGAGGAAGAAGAGCCTGTAGAACCACAACGGCAACGGCCATTCCCGAAGTGGGTAAAGTAGCTTTTGGATGGTAGAGAACCTCCAGCCATTGAGGAGGAACCATCCAAACACTACCGGTCCAAGAGATTAGAGGAGCAAAGAAGGGCGCAAGAACACTTGGTCAACTACACTTTGATGACAAAGGTGATATGTGCTGAAGAACCCGTGTCTTAAAGAGGCACAGGGTGATGATAGGTGGATGGAGGCTATGCAATCGGAGTATGGCTCCATAATGAAGAACAACACTTGGGACCTTGTGGATCAACCACCAAAACGCAAGGTAATTGGCACCAAGTGGGTGTACAAGACCAAGTACAAGTCGGATGGCACGGATAAGTACAAGGCTCGGCTCGTGGCAAAAGGATTCGCACAGGTACATGGTTTTGATTATCAGGATACTTTTGCTCCCACAGCTCGACTAACCATAATTTGCAGTGTTTTGGCTTTAGCAGCACAGGAGAGTTGGCCCGTGTTTCAGATGGATGTAAAATTCGCCTTTCTGTATGGAGATCTCAAGGGGGAGGTATACGTGGAACAACCACCAGGTTTTGTGACCCTCGGTTCAAAAGGTAAAGTCTATAAACTAAAGAAGGCACTTTACGGGCTGAAAAAGTCCCCATGAGCGTGGTACAGCGGATTGATGCCTAGTTTTTGCAAAACGGGTTCAGGAGGAGCCCATCTGATGCGAATTTGTCTATCTACAGAGAAGGAGGCAGGTGTATGATCGTGGTCCTTTATGTGGACGACCTTGTCATAAAAGGGATGTGAAGATAGTGGGAGAGAGGAAGGAGTCTCACTTGCGGCTTTCTCACATACACAATGGGGGAATACACACAAAGGTGGAGGTTGAAAACAGTTTTCCTCTTCTTAGTTGTGAAAGCCAAAAGAACTCTAGTACAAAGAAATAGAAGAACCCTATATGTGGGTCTCAAACCATACTAAACTAACTAAGGTGGCATACTAACTGAGCTACAAACTAGAGTACATAAGGATAGCTGTCATCCAGCTATTATTCATAGGCAGTGTACCAACTGCAACTGTAGCTAACAAGTCGGTGACATAAATGCACAATGGTCACCCTGGCATATCACGAGTGGAGCTCGATATCTCAACACTCCCCCTTGAGCTCAATCCCAATTCCTGCACACCAAGCAGGTCTCTGAACTTGCACAGCTTCTCTGCACCCAATGCCTTTGTGAATATGTCAGCTACCTGATCCTCTGTGCTGACATAAACTAGATCAATAAGACCTAGTAAAACCTTCTCCCGCACATAGTGATAATGCACCTCAATGTGCTTTATTATAGCATGATAGATTGGGTTATTTGCCAGATGTATACTGCTCATATTGTCACAATAAATGACAAATAGCCCATCTGTAGACTGATGCATATCATAAAGTAGCTTATTCAACCAAGCTACCTCACATGCAGCCATTGCTGCACCACTGTACTCAGCCTCTGTGCTCGACAAGGCAACTGTAGGTTGTTTCTTGCTACTCCAAGTGACTGCAGCACTACCAAAAGAGAACACATATCCATTGGTAGATTGTCTATCAAAAATACTACCAGCCCAATCAGCATCAGTGTATCCATGCAACTATATTTGAACCCCAGCCTCATAAAATAGTTCATACTACAATGTGGACTTCACATACCTGAGTATGCGTTTAGCCGCATCCAAATGCGGTTTCCTTGGAGCCTGCATAAACTGACTTACCAATCCAATAGCATAGCTCAAATCTGGCCTGGTAATAGTCATATAAATCAAACTTCCTATATGCGTTTGTAATTCTGCATGACCTGTCATATGGTTTGACGCACCTGAGTCAACATACCACACATCATTGCATTCTTAGAACTGCACTTGTCACATAATTGGTCATGTGCTACACCATAAACAGATGCTCATTTCTGTCATCACCCTATCTACTAGAAGATGCATAATTCCCTTGCTGCAATTTTCTAGTCATAATGTCATTCTACTTTTTATAGCAGTCTTTAGCCATATGACCCATTTTACCACAGTAGTAGCATTCAACATTGCTGTTTGCATTTTGGCCTCTCTGCCATCCACCATGACCTCTTTGGCTCCCCTTGCCTCTAGAGTTACCATATCCTCCTCCATAGGACTGGTTTTCTTGAGTTTGCTGCATATTCTAATTTCTACCACGGCCTCCAGATCGGCTTGCTCTACCTCTGCCTCTACCTCTTCTAGCATTTGAGTAGAAGACAGTTTCTTTTGAAGTTCCTCCTGAAGAAGATGCACCACCATTTCTCTGCTCTTCAGAAATTAGAAGAGCAAACAACTCCTCAAAATCAGGAAATGTTTCATGGACGGCAATGGATGTTCGGAACTGTGCATAATCCTTTCCTAGACCATTCAAGGTCACAGAAACTAAATCATCATCTTCCACTGGCGACCCAATGGAAGCAAGTGCATCTGTAATTTTATTCACCTTCATGTGGTAGTCATTGATGCTCATATTTTCTCTCTGTACATTGTGCAACTCCTGCTTGAGCTGCATTTTCCTGGCTTGCGTATTTGTGCTGTACATTTTTGCCAAAGTATCCCACGCCTCCTTTGGCGTACTTGCATCTTGAATATGCACAATCATAGAATCTGAAATACTGATAGACAGCTAGTACATAACTTTTCTGGCTCTCTCATGCCATCCTTTAAATGTCTACATTTCCTATTGATTGGGAACATTAGGAAGAACTGGTTCTTCTTCATTTCCTGTAATGAACTCCCAATAGCCTTTTCCCATAAGGAATTTTGTCATTCTAAACTTCCATGCTTGGAACTTGTTCTTGTCAAGGTTTTCAGTGACAATCTATGAAAGAGAATCAAATGCCATTACAGAACACTGCAAAATATTATGTCACTGCATTAAAACACAGCTTCTGCCTCACAAGGGCAAATCTACAAAACTGACAAAAGTGGTATTTGACCACACAGTCACTTCCTAGTGATGATTTTGCATGAATAGGCAATAAGGATGATTCTGTAACACCTAATATCTCTGTGCATAGGCATACGATGCAATTTCTGCGGCAACTTTTCACCGACCTGTAGAGCAGTGGTCACACAGCAAAAACAAGGCCTTTTTCTCAGTGCTTGCGGAGAACTTCCGCCTCCAAAATGGGCCCCAAAATGGCCTCGAATCAGAAAAATAAAGTCACTGAGGGCATCTCAATCTGAGAGAATGCACTCTTGCACTTTCCGACTGTGCTACCTACAAAGATTTGCTCCCAAACTCAAAAAAGGGAAGCAACACTGGTCCTCTTACCAGGACACCGTGAACTTGGTTTGGTTTCTTGAGCTCCTTACCACGAACCAGGCTCTGATACCATGTGAAGATAGTGGGAGAGAAGGAAGGAGTCTCACTTGCAGCTTTCTCACATACACAATGGGAGAATACACACAAAGGTGGACGCTGAAAACAGTTTTCCTCTTCTTAGTTGTGAAAGCCAAAAGAACTCTAGTACAAAGAAATAGAAGAACCCTATATGTCGGTCTCAAACCAAACTCAACTAACTAAGGTGGCATACTAACTGAGCCACGAACTAGAGTACATAAGGATAGCTGTCATCCAGCTATTATTCATGGGCGGTGTACCAACTGCATCTGCAGCTAACAAGTCGATGACATAAATGCACAACAGTCACCCTGGCATATCACGAGTGGAGCTCGATATCTCAACAAGGAGATCATGAAGAGAAGATCTTGCAGACAAAGCATTTGCTAGGAAGAGAATTTGAAATGACAGACCTTGGACTGATGCATTTCTATTTGGGGATTGAAGTTTGGCAAGAGCCAAAATAGATCTTCATCTCATAGCTGAAGTATGCTGGAGAGATACTGAAGGCATTTGGCATGGCTGAGTGCAAGACAGTTGGCACCCCTATGGAGGTTGATGTGAAGCTCTCAAATGAGGATTCATCACCACTGGTGGATGAAGCAAAGTACAAAACTCTTGTGGGCAGTTTGATTTACTTGTGCAACACGCAACGAACATCAATTTTATGACTGGTGTATTAAGCAGGTTTTCCGATAAGCCCCGGCAGAACCATTGGAGGGCAGGGATGCGGGTGCTAAAATACATCAACACTTGATTATGGCATCACCTATACCAAGGGCAACATCTTGATCAGATTCTGTGACTCGGATTGGGCAGGCGACGTGGACAGCAGGAGATCAGTGACAAATTACTGTTTCTCACTTGGATCTGGAGCTGTGTCATGGGTCAGCAAGAAGCAACCTACAGTTGCTCTTTCTTCTATAGAGGCTGAGTACAAGTCAGCATGTTTTGCTTCTTATGAGGCAGTGTGGTTGAGGAGGATTTTAGGGGACATGGGTGCAGTGCAGAACAAGCCTACGCAGTTATCATGTGACAATCAGAGTTGCATGGCAATTGCAAAGAACCCTATGTTCCACGCTCGCACAAAACACATTGAGATTCAATATCACTTTGTACGCAAGCTCATCATGGATGAAGAGGTCGACTTGGTGTACTGTCCAACCACATAGAATGTTGTGTACATCTTCACGAAGGCTCTTGGAAGAGACTTGCTGGAGAGGCATCTTCATTGACTTGGCATTGGCTCGAAAAAGTAAGTTCACTTGTGGGTGGACATTGAGGGGGGGTGTTAGATGTCAATGCTCCACTCTCGTGTAACTATGTGGGAACCAGCTAACTCTACTTGCTCTCTACTTGTAGGCCCCGCATATGAGGAGAAGGCATTTGAGTAGCTCGGTTATCCGATAGGTCCTAGTTTGGACACCAGATGGGGGCCATGTGTGGCCTGATGGTTGGATGGCTTCAAATAGAGTTGGCACACTGCCAACTAGGCTACATGCAAGTGTGGGAAGGCATCCCATGACTAACCGCACTGAGGGTAGATGGAGCATTTCCCAGGGCAGCCCACTCTCGGGTTGCAGGGCCCGTTTGGAGCCCCAGATGGATCTCGGCAAGATTTGGCCTCCAACTGATTTTGATATGTGCCACATGGAAGGTATAATGCGTACATTTTTACAATCCCTACTAGTGACTACGCATGAAAAATGGCGCACGTACTAACCAAATATGCATGTGGACTTATCTGTTGGGGATGAAACTTTACACGGCTCTCAGGCTACGCTAGACCTACATCCATGCAAGATTTGTTCTCCAATTGATTTGGTATGTGCCACATGGAAGGTATAATGCATGCATTTTTACAATCCCTACTAGTGACTACGCATGAAAAATAGCGCACGTACTAACCAAATATGCATGTGGACTTATCTGTTCGAGATGAAACTTTGCACGGCTCTTAGGCTACCCTAGACCTACATCCATGCAAGATTTGGTCTCTAACTGATTTGGTATGTGCCTTATGGAAGGTATAATGCTCACATTTTTACAATCCCTACTAGTGACTACGTATGAAAAATGGTGCATGTACTAACCAAATATGCATGTGGACTTATCTGTTGAAGATGAAACTTTGCGCGGCTCTTAGGCTATCCTAAACCTACATCCATGCAAGATTTGGTCTCTAACTGATTTGGTATGTGCCACGTGGAAGGTATAATGCGTACATTTTTACAATCCCTACTAGTGACTACGTATGAAAAATGGCGCACGTACTAACCAAATAAGCATGTGGACTTATCTGTTGGGGATGAAACTTTGCACGGCTCTCAAGCTACCCTAGACCTACATCCACACAAGATTTGGTCTCCAACTGATTTGGTATGTGCCACGTGGAAGGTATAATGTGTACATTTTTACAATCCCTATTAGTGACTACGCATGCAAAATGGAGCACGTACTAACCAAATATGCATGTGGACTTATGTGTTTGGGATGAAACTTTGCGCGGCTCTTAGGATACCCTAGACCTACATCCATGCAAGATTTTCTCCAACTGATTTGGTATGTGCCACATGGAAGGTATAATGAGTACATTTTTACAATCCCTACTAGTAACTACGCATGAAAACTCGCGCACATACTAACCAAATATGCATGTGGACTTATCTGTTGCAGATGAAACTTTGCGTGGCTCTTCGGCTACCCTAGACCTACATCCATGCAAGATTTGGTCTCCAACTGATTTGGTATGTGCCACGTGGAAGGTATAATGGGTACATTTTTACAATCCCCACTAGTGACTACGCATGAAAAATGGCGCACGTACTAACGAAATATGCATGTGGACATATCTGTTGGGGATGAAACTTTGCGCAGCTCTTAGGCTACTCTATACCTACATCCATGCAAGATTTGGTATCTAACTGATTTGGTATGTGCCATGCGAAAGGTATAATGCGTACATTTTTACAATCCCTACTAGTGACTATGTATGAAAAATGGTGCATGTACTAACCAAATACGCATGTGGACTTATCTGTTGGGAATGAAGCTTTGCGTGGCTCTTTGCCTACCCTAGACCTACATCCATGCAAGATTTGGTCTCTAACTGATTTTGTATGTGCCATGTGGAAGGTCTAATGCATACATTTTTACAATCCTTACTAGTGACTACGTATGAAAAATGGCCCACGTACTAACCAAATACGCATGTGGACTTATTTGTTGGGGATGAAACTTTGCACGGCTCTCAGGCTACCCTAGACCTACATCCATGCAAGATTTGGTCTCTAACTGATTTGGTATATGCCACGTGGAGGGTATAATGTGTACATTTTTTCAATCCCTACTAGTGACTATGTATGAAAAATGGCGCACATACTAACCAAATACGCCTGTGGACTTATATGTTGGGGATGAAACTTTGCACAGCTCTTAGACTACCCTTCACCTAGATCCATGCAAGATTTGGTCTCAAATTGATTTGGAATGTGCCACGTGGAAGGTATAATGCATACATTTCTACAATCCCTACTAGTGACTACGTATGAAGAATGGCGCATGTACTAGCCAAATACGCATGTGGACTTATCTCTTGGGAATGAAACTTTGCATGGCTCTCAGGCTACCCTAGACCTACATCCACCCAAGATTTCGTCTCCAATTCATTTGGTATGTGCCACGTGGAAGGTATAATGCATACATTTTTACAATCCCTACTAATGACTACGCATGAGAAATGGCGCATGTACTAACCAAATATGCATGTGGACTTATCTGTTGGGGGTGAAACTTTGCACGACTCTCAGGCTACCCTAAACCTACATCCATGCAAGATTTGGTCTTTAACTGATTTGGTATATGCCACATGGAAGGTATAATGCGTATATTTTTACAATCCCTACTAGTGACTACGTATGAAAAATGGCACACGTACTAACCAAATACGCATGTGGACTTATCTGTTGGGGATGAAACTTTGCAGGGCTCTCAAGAGACCCTAGACCTACATCCACACAAGATTTGGTCTCCAACTGATTTGGTATGTGCCATGTGGAAGGTATAATGTGTACATTTTTACAATCCCTACTAGTGACTACGCATGAAAAATGGAGCATGTACTAACCAAATATGCATGTGGACATATCCGTTGGGGATGAAACTTTGCACGGCTCTTAGGCTACCCTAGACCTACATCCATGCAAGATTTGGTCTCCAATTGATTTGGTATGTGCCATGTGGAAGGTATAATGTGTACATTTTTACAATCCCTACTAGTGACTACGCATGAAAAATGGCACACGTACTAACCAAATATGCATGTGGACTTATCTGTTAAGGATAAAACTTTGCGTGGCTCTTAGGCTACCCTAGACCTACATCCATGCAAGATTTGGTCTCTAACTGATTTGGTATGTGCCACATGGAAGGTATAATGCGTACATTTTTACAATCCCTACTAGTGAATACGCATGAAAAATGGTGCACGTACTAACCAAATATGCATGTGGACTTATCTGTTGGGGATGAAACTTTGCACGGCTCTTAGGCTACCCTAGACCTACATCCATGCAAGATTTGGTCTCTAGCTGATTTGGTATATGCCACGCGAAAGGTATAATGCGTACATTTTTACGATCCCTACTAGTGACTACGTATGAAAAATGGCGCACGTACTAACCAAATATGCATGTGGACTTATCTGTTGGGGATGAAACTTTGCATGGCTCTTAGGCTACCCTAGACCTACATCCTTGCAAGATTTGGTCTCTAACTGATTTGGTATGTGCCACGTGGAAGGTATAATGTGTACATTTTTACAATCCCTACTAGTGACTACGTATGAAAAATGACGCACGTACTAACCAAATACGCATGTGGACTTATCTGTTGGGGATGAAAGTTTGCACGACTCTCAGGCTACCCTAGACCTACATCCATGCAAGATTTTGTCTCCAACTGATTTGGTATGTTCCATGTGGAAGGTATAATGTGTACATTTTTACAATCCCTACTAGTGACTATGCATGAAAAATGGTGCACGTACTAACCAAATATGCGTGTGGACTTATCTGTTGGGGATGAAACTTTGCGTGGCTCTTACGCTACCCTAGACCTACATCCATGCAAGATTTGGTCTCCAACTAATTTTGTATGTGCCACGTGGAAGGTATAATGTGTACATTTTTACAATCCTTGCTAGTGACTACGCATGAAAAATGGCGCACGTACTAACCAAATATGCATGTGGACTTATCTATTAGGGATGAAGCTTTGCGTGGCTCTTAGGCTACCTAGACCTACATCCATGTAAGATTTGGTCTCCAACTGATTTGGTATGTGCCACATGGAAGGTATAATGCGTACATTTTTACAATCCCTACTAGTGACTACGTATGAAAAATGGCGCACGTACTAACCAAATATGCATGTGGACTTATCTATTGGGGATGAAACTTTGCACGGCTCTCAGGCTACCCTAGACCTACATCCATGCAAGATGTGGTCTCCAACTAATTTGGTATGTGCCACGTGGAAGGTATAATGTGTACATTTTTACAATCCCTACCAGTGACTACGTATGAAAAATGATGCACGTACTAACCAAATATGCATGTGGACTTATCTTTTGGGGATGAAACTTTGTACGGCTCTTAGGCTACCCTAGACGTACATCCATGCAAGATTTGGTCTCCATTTGATTTGGTATGTGCCATGTGGAAGGTATAATGTGTACATTTTTACAATCCCTACTAGTGACTACGTATGAAAAATGGTGCACATACTAACCAAATATGCATGTGGACTTATCTATTGGGGATGAAACTTTGAACAGCTCTTATGCTGCTTTAGACGCACATCCATGCAAGATTTGGTCTCCAACTGATTTGGTATGTGCCATGTGGAAGGTATAATGCATACATTTTTACAATCCCTACTAGTGATTACGTATGAAAAATGGTGCACGTACTAACCAAATATGCATGTGGACTTATCTGTTGGGGATGAAAGTTTGCTCAACTCTTAGGCTACCCTAGACCTACATCCACACAAGATTTGGTCTCCAACTGATTTGGTATGTGCCATATGGAAGGTATATTGCGTACATTTTGACAATCCCTACTAGTGACTACGTATGAAAAATGGCGCACGTACTAACCAAATACACATGTAGACTTAACTATTGGGGATGATTTTGGACCAATCGTACATACAAGGTTGAAATCCTTATGCCCCTCCATCACAAGTAATTGTCCATACCGATTTGTCTCAATCATGCTGCGCACATCTTTAGTCTCATCGAGTTGTAGTAAGTACGGCATCAACTCTCTCAGTAGAATATTATCATCCTTGTCTTGTACATCAAACGTTGAAGGAAATATGCAATTTGATGGAGGGCTAATGCAAGCCTTGTATGGGGAGTCATCAACAAGGATTGTCCTTCTAGCATCACATCCAAATGCCTTTGAGATTTTTGCTAAGGGTTTGAACATTGCCTCAACGCCAACCTTGTCAGGCCTATTTATCCTTGTCTTACTGTAACTGTAGCATCCTTGCTGAGACCATATAACAAAGAAAGGGAGGCTCTCATTTGCATAATTTTGCAGCTTTCCTACCATATCAAGTACGTTATGCTCCATCGCAGTTCACCAGATACCTACATTAAATCTTTGTAGCAAGATTTTAAGAAATTCTATGCACCCAGGACGGAACAACCATATAACTATTTTTGCCATGCATAATAGACGGATGTATTGGAGACTTGAATAGGCAGTGACTTAATAACAGGCCATTCAAGTCTAATATGATTGTTAATCATGGCATATCCAAAGAAATTGTATGTGGATATAGATCCAAATTCTCCTTGAAGTTGTTGGCTTCTGACTCATCCAAATTGTCAGGTGCTATGATTTCATGCATGTTTGCAACAACAATAAGATTATCTAGTTTTGTCCCCAATGTTGAGACAGTACGTTCATCCATGTTCTCTTCTAAAAGTATAGGATTCGTGATATTCCTTGCAATTTTCTCCATTTTTGGGGTTATGTTTTCTTCTATACCTCTTGCATCCATCGCGTAATTGATAGTCCCCATAACTGGTGGTATGTTCTCCTCTACATTTGATGTCTCCACATCCTTCCATGCATCATTGGTCCCTGTGGAAGTTGAGGAATATAGAAATATTTTGACTCTTTAGAGTGTATTCAACAATGTCGAAGCACAAAAGCATATGAAACTTATAAATAACAATAAAGTATGAACATTATCCATCGTCGTTCACTAATTCCATTGTATTTTTGGGGAATGGCAAAAGTGCCAATCTCTCTAAAGGTCAATTGAGAATGCAAATAGTGCAACCTTTCTCTCTGAACTCATAGAGAGAATGGCAATAGTGCCATTCTTCTCTTGGGGTGGTGCTAGTGCCATTTTACATATAAGGTTATGGAGAATGCCACTAGTGCCTTTCTCTATACCCTCATTGGGAGGAGAGAATACTACTAGTGCCTCCCGCCATGTCCCAAAAGAAATGTACAATGCATGATCTGAAAGCATAAATACTGTATTACTTTGGTCCAATAGATTTGTAGAAAGCACCCAAATCAAAACTTTGGTAGCATAGTTAATATTATACAATTTTTAATCTCTGTAATGCTTTCAACTAACATAGATTCAAGAAAGGAACATAACAATATTACCATTTCTACATAACCACAAAGAGAGAATGGCACTAGTGCCATTCTCCATATGAGGTCGCATAAAATGTTAATAGTACCTCTTACGTATAACCCGACATAGGGAGAATGACACTAGTACCATTCCCCATGTCATTATGTCACACAATTTTATCATACCTAATGTTTAATATCTTTAATATGATGAGAGTATGTGCAATCGAGAAAATCCATAAAAGTCATATTATTTTGAAACTGAATACACAAGGCATAAATGAGTAGCTAAAGACCTTGCTCCAAATCTTCCAATGTAATCTTTGGGATAGCTTCAAGATCTGCTTCAGTTAAAGGTCGCAAGTCTTCAATGTGATGCTCACCCTCTTTAATTCCTTCATCGATAGGTGAATCAGCTCTATGTGTCTCAAGAGGCCTCTCAATGCTAGACCAAATCTTAATATGGGGATTATTTGATGCATGTGCCACACACATAGCCTCGACCTCTGTCGCCTGTTGGGATGTCTTCACCAGCGAGATCACTTTTCTTTTGTTTGACAATGCTTGTAATGCCACTCATCCATTAGTAAAGACGTCAACAACAACTTCATGTTCCCTACTACAATAGCACCTGATGCACTCCTTGATGATGCCATGCTTCACAACCGCCTCTTTTCCATACTCATCGCCCTCATCAGAATAAAGAATATTGTCCTCAATTATTGTGTATGGCCTTGTGATTTCTAACATGTGCTCAAATCCATCAAACCCATCATGTGAGCTGACAAATGACAAAAAACAGAAGGTCTCAGACAAACCCTTTTGTGATTCATGGATAACACCCACAAACCTTCTATGCAAAAATCGAGCCTCTATCATTGCTTCCTTGAGATTTACCATCTCTGTCATTGTCATAAATGATAGCAATACATACTGTGACGGAGTGGCAACGGTCTCCATCAAGCCACAGAGCAACTTCTTGAAGGCAGCCTTATCCCAACACATGCCTTTGGCAGATCCCTCTGAGGTGTCAAGCACACACAAGCTGATTGGAAGTTGTCCCTTGGAGTGATGTGTTAGAAAGCTCTCCCCCTCCATCTCCATGTTCACTTTAATAATTGTCCAAGGAAAACAAGACTGCGATGTAGACTTGTTACCCTCTATTGAACTAATCACCCAATCAACATAGATTGACGCGGCTTTTGGGAAATCAGGTGTGGACTTGCCAACTTGCAGCTTCTCTTTGACCCATGACTCACATGAACCCTTGAAGCTCTGATAAACAATTGAATCAATTTTGAAGTAAGTTGCAAGGGCATCCCATGTTTGATGTTGGGGCGAAGGGTGACGTGAGTTGAACTCCTTGATGAGCGCTTCTTTCAGGGCTCTATCATGCTTAATCTCCATTGCCCGTTGAGACATTTCAATGGAGTCCTTGTCTTTGCTTGACTTGACCAAGACTATTTCTTTAGACTCAATCTCTGCTTGAAGTGCACGTACATCTTCGTCTTCCAATCCTAGCAGACACCTCATATATGTTATTGTGGGATTTCGACCCTCAAGATCACCCTGCTTCACCAATGTCAAAATCCTAATCCATTGTTCGTAGATGTCATCATCGTATGTGACCATGTGTGTGTCCTTGGTAGCAAAGTTTGCGCCCATCGATACGCTTGCAACTCCTACAAAATTCTATATAAAAAAATCAAAATCATCTTAGACATTCTTCTAATCCAAATCATGTAATAGAGATAATAATGACACTAGTGCGATTCTCCCATTACCATGTCAAAAGCATGACTTGGTAACTAGAAGAATGGCACTAGTGCCATTCTCACATCAGGGAATTGACACTACTATCATTTCTTTTACAAAGCCATAAACATTCTTGAAATAAAAAATGCATACAAAACAAAGTTTATTACTTACATCCCAACTTTGTCGATCTTTATGCTCTTTGACAAGGCCTTGGGCTGGTTTCTTTGGTCGTCCGAATGCAATCCACTGTGCCCTTAGGTGTTGTAAGATATCGATATATGGTTGATTTTTCAAAACGGTCTGTGCCTCCATGTTGGCCATTGATGATATCTTACAACTTGCTTCAACTGGTGCATTGACAACAATTCTCGCCTTCCTCCGTGTATAGAAACCTTTTCGTTGATTGAAGGCCTCTCCATGTGCTTTAGTTATAAATATCCTTGTAGCATAAATCGAATGCTGCCCTGCGAGAATCCAATAATTATACTCCTTTAACTTTTCCACCTTTATCTCTTCCTTGCACATCGGAGTATTTGTGCATATGTGGTAAGGCATAAGATATGCACATGTTGCAGGAGGTCGTGCATTCATTGCAAAACTCTTGACCAAGTCACTGACATAGCTGAGGGTCAATGTCATGTACACATATTGGCTTGGTGCTCTAAAGCAATTCATCACTGGGATCAACACCTCAAACTCCAAACCAAATGGGAAGTACTCTACGTACTCCATCAAGCCTGTCATACTTGTGTCCTTCCTTTCCAATTTCTTTTGTAGTGCCTTAAAGTCAACATCTGGCTAGATTTTCTTATACAGGATGATAGTTGCTTCAGATGATTTCTCACCATGTCCTGTTATATGTGTCTCACCACTCCCCGTTGCATCACCTCCACTTCCAGTTCCATCAGTGACTATTCCCGTACCTCCCTATTTTCCTCCTAAAGTTGTCTCTTTGTCTTTAGCATCCAGTTTATCCCCAATGCTTGTTTTTCCATTTGACCTTATTTCCTTCTCACCTGTTGTTTCCTCCTCACCGGTCTCTCTAGCCTTCTCTTTCAATGTGTTCTGAGACACTTGAGAGCTTGATCCAACAACATCACTTTTCTTGGTTCTTTTCGAAACTTTTCTACTCTTTTTTATATCTTGCTTTATCCCTTTTGTTACCAAATCAAAGCTTTCTAATATCTATTGATTGGTATAATTTTCTGGCTCATTAATCCAACCCCTAGATATCATCGTGTCCTCCCCAGTAGCATTCATCCTCGCATGATCAAAACAAGTAGGATCCAATTGATACACATTGCCTCCCAATGTATGAATTTTGAGACAAGGAACGTTGTCTTTCTCGGTATCCTCCATCTCTTGAACTTGTCCAACATCTTCAAAAGTTTTTCCTTGGATGTTCACAAAACAATGCACTTTATGGAGTTTTTGGAGTTCGTTATTGTATATATCCAAAAACCATCCTCTTCCAGAACTAACTCCATCATAAACTGACACCTCTCGAACCTTTCTCTTTCCCTTACTAGCCATTCTTGCAATGTTCTGTTAACAAAAGAACCAAGGACACAATGAAATGTATAATAGAAAATCATAACTGTAGTAGGAAATATAACAACCACAATGCAACTTCTATTAACAAAATAACCAACGCGAAGCAACTTATATATGCATTATGAAAAACTACACCAACACAGCAAGCAAATATACACAATATCAATCTCCACATAGATTGACACATTTCCATATGATCTCTACACAGCGGAGACAGTGAACACTACATAGAAGAATGCACATGTGAGTTTAGCATTCCTTGTGCATGTTTTCAGGTCATGGTATGAGATTGGCACCACAGCCATTCTCCACTGGTGGCATTCTCCACAGAGATTGACACAGGATTCTCAATGCCATTTCTTAGGGCCTAATAAGAGATTGGCACCACTGCCATTCTCCACTTGTACGGATGTTTACCCTACTATTCTAGGAGGGGTATTCCAATGATCATAGGAGAGTGGTGTCTGATTCCAATCCACATGTGAGTTTGATGATCTCAGTGTCATTATGTAGTTGCCAGCATGAGATTGGCATCACTGCCATTCTCCGCTAGTGGTAGTCTAGACAAACTGAACCTATAGATTGACATTCCACTAATTTTATTGGCTGCAGTAGGATAATGGCAAAAGTGCCAATGCACATGTGAGTTTAGGATTCCTTGTGCATGTTTTCAGGTCATGGTATGATATTGGCACCACTACCATTCTCCATTGGTGGCATTCTCCACAGAGATTGACACAATTCCATATGATCTCTACACAGTGGAGACAGTGATCACTACATAGAAGAATGCACATGTGAGTTTAGGCTTCTCAATGCCATTTCTTAGGGCCTAATAAGAGATTGGCACTACTGCCATTCTCCACTTGTACAAATGTTTACCCTACTATTCTAGGAGCGGTATTCCAGTGATCATAGGAGAGTGGTGTCCGATTCCAATCCACATGTGAGTTTTATGATCTCAGTGTCATTATGTAGGTGCCACCATGAGTTTGGCATCACTGCCATTGTCCACTAGTGGTAGTCTAGACAAACTAAACCTATAGATTGACATTCCAAGGCCTAATAAGAGATTGACACAATTCCATATGATCTCTACACAGCGAAGACAGTGATCACTACATAGAAGAATGCACATGTGAGTTTAGGCTTCTTAATGCCATTTCTTAGGGCCAGCATGAGTTTGGCATCACTGCCATTCTCCGGTAGTGAATATCTAGACAAACTAAACCTATAGATTGACATTCCACTAATTTTATTGGCCGAAGTAGGATAATGGCAAAATTGCCAATGCACATGTGAGTTTAGGATTCCTTGTGCATGTTTTCAGGTCATGGTATGAGATTGGCACCGCTGCCATTCTCCACTGGTGGCATTCTCCATAGAGATTGACACAATTCTATATGATCTCTACACAGCGGAGACAGTGATCACTACATAGAAGAATGCACATTACCACTAGCGAAGAATGGCAGTGGGATAATGGCAAAAGTGCCAATGCACATGTGAGTTTAGGATTCCTTGTGCCAATGCACATGTGAGTTTAGGCTTCCCAATGCCATTTCTTAGGGCCTAATAAGAGATTGGCACCACTGCCATTCTCCACTTGTACAAATGTTTACCCTACTATTCTAAGTTTAGGCTTCACAATGCCATTGTCTAGGGCCCAATAAGAGATTGGCACCACTGCTATTCTCCGCTTGTACAAATGTTTACCCTAATATTCTGGGAGGGGTATTCCAAGGATCATAGGATAATGGTGCCCGATTCCAATCCACATGTGAGTTTGAGGATCTCAGTGTCATTATGTAGTTATCTGCATGAGATTGGCATCACTTCCATTCTCCACTGGTGGCAGTCTAGATAAACTAAACTTGTATATTGACATTCCACAAATTTTATTGGTTGTAGTAGTATAATTGCAAAAGTGCCAATGCACATGTGAGTTTAGGATTCCTTGTGCCATTTTTAAGGTCTTGGTATGCTACCATTCTCCACTGGTGGCATTCTCCACAGAGAGATTAGTTGTCAAGGGGTATGCACATACATATGGCATTGATTATGAAGAAACATTCAGTCTGGTTGCAAGGATGGCAACTGTAAGAGCAGTCATTGCTATGGCTGCATCAAAGGGATGGTCTTTACATCAGATGGATGTAAAGAATGCCTTCTTGCATGGTGATTTGCAATGCCCTCCATGTTCAAGAAAGTATGTCTGAACAGTGCAACACAACAACAATTGAGCAAGAGGATCACTGAATACATCATATAACAATGTGTTTACAAAGAAATGAAACAACCAAATAGCATGAGAGAGAGAGAGAGTGTGTAGGCTATGGTTGCTTAAGAGCATCAATCAAGAGACACCTACTAGGTTTCTTATCTTCAGACAGTTGGCCGAGCAGAGAGCATTACCAGAATTGCAAAATCAGCACAAATAATAGTGCGTTTTCCATGAACGTGAATAGACCAACATTGTGGAAGGAATTTCTTGGAACTATTTGAATCGATATCAGACGCCATCAACAAACTCACCAAAATTGATACACACAGAGAGAGAGAGAGAGAGAGAGAGAGAGAGAGAGAGAGAAAGAGAGAGAGAGCTCAAAGCACCTTCCTCTTTCTTAGGTGAAAGACAAACAAACAGAGCTCAGATGCAAGGAGGGAGAACAAGAGAGACGGAGAGAGAGTGACAAAGACACAGACCAAGAGGAGGTCATGGGGGGTAGAGAAATGATGTGGAGGTCGTTACAAGAAGACATGCAATTGAATTCAGTTATGGGCTACGTTTTTAAATTTTCATACGTTGTATACTATAGAGCACTATTAAAAGCACCAACATAGCAATGTCTCGGACACCACTTTTTGTACCACCTTATCATGCATCCACCTGAATTGCATGGACCAATCTTCATGGATCTACCAGAACTTACAACCAATCACCAATCACATAAACAAACCCAAATTCCAACAACAGCAGTAGGGAAACACCCACCCATGAGGCTTACTGCCAACACCCTTCTCATCCTCCTCCTCAGCACAACACCCTTCACATCCTCCTCCTCAGCATATGGTCTGCCGGAAAAAGGGATCGTAAAAAAAAAAACTTACAAAATATTGACTCTACATTAACCATGGTTAAGACATTTAACCCCTCCCTCGGGCCCTTTAGGTGGGGTAATTAACCAAAGTCAAACTTTTTGGTCAGAAAGTGCACTTACGACCACCGGCCTCACGAGGTCCTATAGAGTTTCCTATCATTATAGGGAAGTCCTCCTATGGTCCATTCCCATGTGGACGTCAATGTGTAATAAACAAGAGGCACTGACGTGCATCATTGGAGGGGAGAACAATGGTGGTTGAAAATTTTTCTACTCCCGCGAGTTCAAAATTTCACACCTCCCACCCATCAAATCTTGGAAGATTAAGTACTTGCAACCTTTCCCCACTCTATAAATGCCTTGCAACCCCTGCACGCACCGCGACGTGACCTTGGACAGCAGGCTTTGATTTGGCATTATCTTGTTTTAGGTAAGTTGTCTTCTATTCTTTTCTTGCCTCACCAGCTAGCTTATATGGGTCTATTATAAATTGGCCGTGGCCATGGAGTCAATGGAAACATGCAGCTCGCCATGGCTTGCAAGAGAAGCAGAGAGAGGTTGCAAAGCAGGAAAGCTAAAAAGCATGGTCAAGGCACAGGGAACAGATTGGGGGTTGAGGAAAGTGATGGCACAGTATCGAAACGGCAATGGAAGACACTTTTGTAACATTTAAAAAGGGAGAAACAATGAGAAGAAAAAATACTCCTTGCTAAGCAATAGCAGGAAGTAGTTGTAGATGCATGCATCTAATCATTGCCATCGGAGTGAAGAACATGACCTATGGTGTCATGATTGGTGGGAGCATTTGAGCCAACAACACGAGGCATTTAGTTGATTACCAGCACCCTAAAGTATGTAGAGTAACAACCCTACCAACACCTCGGGAGATGCACACCCAAGAGTCGATGCTCTCCAACCTGAGAAATGACCTACAAAAAGTAAAAGGGGCGCACAGCTTAGATCAACTAGCTGCAAAGAGGGAGACATTAGCTATGTTGGTGTCCCCTGAAACAAAGGAGAAATGGCTTGGGCACACAATGTAGAAGATGTTGTCAATCAAAAGGAATAATGTGGCTCCAATGTATCTCAAGTTTATGAATCAGAATCTGGACATTTCAATTGGGAAAAGGAGCTTTGAGCATTGTAATCTGTAACACGTTAGGAAACTCAGAGATAGGAATGTTTGTTGTTGTGCAAAACACACATAGACTTTGGTCTCGCTAGCAAGCTATGAATGACTTGAGATCTGGTCATGTTGGAGCATTACTCTATGGGGATTGATGCCCATGTCTCTCTGATGAATGCACAGTCTGTTGGCCATCTAGATTCTCATCTTGTGTTGCAAGGGAGAGCAAGTTTTGTAGCCTGAGGTCTTTGTGGGAGCCAGTGGTTTGTCCACAAGGAGACCGTGAGTGGTTCTACATTGAATGCATTCATGGCACATGCAAGCATTGCAATCTGAAGCTAAAGTGAGGGAAGACAACCATGTTGCTCTAAAATGGAGGAGATTTAAAACTCATTTGAAAATGTCAATGTTGAAGGATCCAATAAAAAGAGATGGCTACTATCATATAAGAGCACTCAGTCAAGGGAGCTTATAGGTCACATGGTTCATTCCATCCCAAAATATTTGCTTCACAATTTCACGGCCAGCTGGCAGGATAAGCAGTTTCGGATGTGCCTTGCCAATTTTCCCCATGACACTATTGTCTCTGTCATAGATTTTACTGAAAATTATTCATTTCAAGAACAAGATGAGATACAAAGTGCTCATTGGTACAACAAGCAGATAATAATTCTTGTGCATATTTGGTACAGTCATTTGCTTGATTCTTCTATGCCTGATGCCAATTTTCTTTCTCACTCACAGGAGTCTAGGTCAGTGCAATGCACATACAATTTCTACATTTCAAATGATAGGGAACATGACAACTTATTTGTGCAGCATGCTTTTCTACTGAATTGGGAATGGCTGAAAAAGGAAAATCCCCATGCAAGAAATATAAAACAACATTGGGTGTGGTCATATGGTGCTTCCTCTCAATTTAAATCAGCCTGTGGATTCTACTTTGTCTCAAGGTTCAAATGAGAGGCCGCAACTACAAACTACTACATGAGAGTCCACAAACATTTGTGTACTCTCATATAGTAAGAGCTATTAAGTTCCAGATGCAACCTGTGCCACAACAAAAGAAGGGCAAGAGTATCTTCAAATTGGATTTAGACATGCATGAGCACATCTTAGGGTGTCTTGGAGTGGTGAACAAAGATGATTGAGATATCATTAAGAAAATGTAGTCCCATTGCAAGGAAACAATATTCCACTTATCCCAAAAAATGGAAAATGTATTTGAGACTATGCTCCTTTTAGTAAATCCCAAACTAATCACCGCACTTGTTTTTGTAAATCCCAAATGATAAATCCCATGCTTGTTTGTTGCATATCCCAAACAACCATCGTGCTAGTTTTATTAAATTGTTTTTGTAAATCCCAAATGATAAATCCCATGCCTGTTTTTAGTATATCCCAAACAACAACCACACTAGTTTTGTTAAATTATTTTCATAAATCCCAAATGATAAATCCCATGCTTGTTTTTAGTATATCCCAAACAACAACTGCACTAGTTTTATTAAATTGCATAAAAAATCCACACATCCACAAATCCATTCATCTTGTAATAATAGAAGAAGACCACCATGCTGATGGATGTTAATATCCTAGTGCAACCACCATAGCATTGACGACCACTTATCCTGCACTACCACCATGCTATCCTAAAATTTGTTGCACAGTGCTATACTAAAACAATCACCTTTAAATTGATTATCTTTAACTATCAAATTTTCCTAGGCTACTTAAAACATTTAAGTACTATTATGGAAGCAGGTCAACAAAAAATCAGGTGTTATGAGCACCATAGATCATGGATGATAGTAGTTTGAGAAAGTCCATAAGTCCAAGAAATGCCAGCAAGATTTTTACTTTTTTTAAAATACAATGATGGCGTAGAATAGAGCAACTAACCTACGGTCTCTGTTCCTAGGGAGCCTAAGAGCTGTGCAGAGTTTCATCCCCAAGAGATAAGTCCACATGCGTATTTGGTTAGTACGTGTGCCATTTTTCATACATAGTCACTAGTAGGGATTGTAAAAATGAACGCATTATACCTTCCACGTGGCACATACCAAATCAGGTGGATACCAAATCTTGCATGGATGTAGGTCTAGGGTAGCCTGAGAGCCGTGCAAAGTTTCATCCCCAACAGATAAGTCCACATGCATATTTGGTTAGTACGTGCACCATTTTTCATACGTAGTCACTAGTAGGGATTGTAGAAATGTACACATTATACCTTCCATGTGGCACATACCAAATCAGTTAGAGACCAAATCTTGCATGGATATAGGTCTGTGGTAGTCTAAGAGCCGTGCAAAGTTTCATCCCCAACAGATAAGTTCACATGCATATTCGGTTAGTACGTGCGCCATTTTTCATACGGTCACTAGTAGTGTGTGCATGCAAAAATGTACGAATTATACCTTCCATGTGGGACATACCAAATCATTTGGAGACCAAATCTTGCATGGATGTAGGTCTAGGGTAGCCTAAGAGCTGTGCAAAGTTTCATCCCCAACAGATAAGTCCACATATGTATTTGGTTAGTACATGCACCATTTTTAAGACGTAGTCATCACTAGTAGTGAGTGCATGCAAAAATGTACACATTATACCTTCCACGTGGCACATACCAAATCATTCAGAGACCAGATCTTGCATGGATGTAGGTCTAGGGTAGCCTAAGATTCGTGTAGAGTTTCATCCCCAACAGATAAGTCCACATGCATATTTGGTTAGTACGTGCACGAATTTTCTTAGTCACATTTTTAAAATGTCCTAAAGCACAAAACACAATTACAACATTACTACTAATAAAAAAATTTTTGTTTTATAGAAACAACAAATCCCATTGAGAAGACAACGGACATCATGTATAAAATAGAATCTGTATGGTCACACAGTGAGCCTATACATATCGAATACAAAAATATGTAATCAACTAGTGATACCCAATAAAAATCTATCTGATCAATTGATGATCCCAAAACTATGATATGTAATGTGCTACTCCTCAGGATCGGCTCTCATGCCAATAGTTGCAAGTATGCTCTCGTGATCCTCCACTACAAGGCGCCATCGTGGAATGGACGTCACCTTGCAAGTGCGAACACGACTCAAAGTAATCTTGATCGCAACAACAAGATGAGAATACATGTATGCCTCCTGATTTGCCATGTACTCCTGGAACTCAATATAGCGACCATGCCTTTGTATCTGCTAAAAATAGTGGCCATCTACGATCATGCTATTGACAAAATATGAAGAGGGGAGAGGAGAAGAGTGGAGATGAGGAGAGAGGGCACAGCTAGAGAGCACACCACAAATGACTAACTGTACACTAGATTTAGTTGAAAAAATAGAATATATACAAACCCTTTTAGGGTTAGGGTTAGGGGATCTAACCCTTTCCTTTATAGCACTCTATAAGGTTAGTGCTATGCACATATGATCACGTGATGGTGCTATGTACACATGATCACATGATGTTGAGCGTGAACTCTCAACACCTTCCCTCAAGATCAACATCATGAAGTAGGCCTTCCCTCAAGATGATGATTCTGGGGAATCGAAGAAGGACTGAGCATTACATTCCATCACACCCCTTTAATGGGAATGTCCTTCCTCTGCGTCAAACCAAGAGCTAGTTGGTGTTTCTCGAATAGCTCTTTACCGAGTGGTTTGGTAAAGATGTCTGCAACATTCTCTTTGCTATCACAATGCTGCAGTGTGATGTCACCAAGTAACACTCTTTCTCTGATGAAGTGCTCTCTGACATCAATGTGCTTTGTCCTGGAGTGATATACTGGATTTTTGGCCAATGCTTGAGCCGATTGATTATCACAGTATATTGTTGTTGGCTTTGACTCATCAAAGTAATCTGTTTCTGACAATAGTCTTCTGAGCCATATAGCCTCACATGCACCTGTAGTGAGTGCCCTATATTTTGCTTCAGTCGAAGACAAAGAAACAGTTGGTTGTTTGTTTGACAACCATGATATAGCACCTTGACCAAGGAAAAATGCATATCCCTGTGTCGATCTTCTGGTCTCATGATCTCCAGCATAGTCACTATCACAGTATCCATGCAACTGTGGATGACTTCCTCTGTATTCTATCCCAAACTATCTTGTACCTCTGATGTATCTCAAGACTCTTTTGGTTGCATTCCAGTGAGACTGTTTTGGATTTGCCATAAACTGTGCTAGTGAGCTTACTGCATAACAAATATCTAGCCGTGTGATTGTCAGATATAGTGTAGTATCTGTCATTGACTGTAGGCTTTTCTGAATCTTTAGTAAGTTTCAATCTCTGTTCCATGGGAGTGGCTGCAATCTTGCAATCTGCCATATGAAACTTCTTCAGAAGACTGTCAACATACTTGAGCTGACTCATGAATGTGCTATCTGAATCTCTTCAGAACTCAATTCCAAGACAATAGTGCATAAGTCCAAGATCTTTCATGTCGAACTCTGCAGATAAGTCTTGTTTTAATTTTCTGACGAAGCTATCCTTGATACAAAAGTGCAATAGTAATGTCTTCCCCTTGAACTTTGTAGTAGTGAGTATGATCTGCATTGGACTTCATGTATCCCAGATCAGCAAAATACTTGTCAATTCTGCTGTACCAACTTCTGGGTGCTTGCTTTAAGCCGTAGAGACTTTTCTTGAGATGGCAAACCTTTTTCTCCTTTCCTGGTTCAACATAACCTACTGGTTGTTGTATGTAGACTTCCTCGTCTAAATAACCATTGAGAAATGCATTCTTGACATCGAGCTGATACACATTCCATTTACTGAGTGTCGCTAGTGATATCAAGAACCGTATGGAATCCATCTTTGCTACCGGAGCATAAGTCTCATCATAATCTTGACCATATTGTTGTGCAAATCCTTTTGCAACTAATCTGGCTTTATATCTCTGAATACTGCCATCTAGATTGTACTTCACTTTGTATACCCATTTGTTGGCTATGGCCTTCTTTCTTGGTGGAAGGTCGCATAATTCCCAAGTGTTATTTTTATACAAAGCATCCATTTCTTCATTCATAGTAGTTTGTCATTTGGGCTTGTCTACTGCGTCTTCGAAGTACACTGGCTCTTCTATAGCCATGATGGTAGTCATAAGAGCATAGTTGGTGGTTTCCACCTGAATTACTTTGCCTTTCTAAGCATATGTCAATCTGGCTGGTGGTCTGCTTTCCCTAGTAGACCGTCTGAGCTGCTGTGGCTCTGCTTGGGGTGTTGTTGGCAATTATTGCTCTTCTTCATCAACTTGTTCTGTAGATGACTGTGAAGTCGATGCTTCTATCTCCTGTGTAGGTGAGGTTTTCCATTCTGATTCCTCATCAAAGATTACATCTCTGGAGATAATGACTTTGCGGTTGATGGGATCATACAATTTGTATGCTTTGCTTTCTTCACTGTAGCCAACCATGATGCATTTGCATGACTTCGCATCCAATTTCCTGCGATGATCATCATGTATGTGGGCATATGCTATGCAACCAAATATGTGGAGATGCCCAATGCGTGGCTTGTGTCCAGTGAATGCTTCATAAGGAGTCATACCTTGTATCTGTTCGGTAGGAAGCCGATTAAGCAAGTAGTTAGCTGTAGCTATTGCTTCTGCCCAATACTGATTCGGAAGATGCTTTTCACTAAGCATTGCTCTAGCACTGTCTGCTAAAGTCCCATTCTTCCTTCCAGCTCTTGCATTTTGCTAAGGAGTATCTGCACATGTGAATTGTCTTCGAATGCCGTGATTTTTGCAAAAGTTCATGAATGCTGAAGACATGTATTCACCTCCTCTGTCTGATCTCATGACCTTGATCTTTCTGCCTGTTTGGTTTTCTACCATGGCTTTGAATTCTCGAAATCTGGAAAACACTTCAGATTTCTCTTTCAGAAAGTAGACCCAACAATATCTGTTGTAGTCGTCGTTGAAGGTCAAGTAATAAAGTGAACCATTGATGCTGCGGGTCTGGGCATAACCCCATACATCTGTATGAATCAAATCAAGAATACCTCGTGCGCGAGAGGTACTTCTGACAAAGTTGGTTCGCTTTTGTTTGCCGAAGCAGCATGCTTCACAAACTTTTCCAAGAAACTGTAGCTTCGGAATCCCAATTGCCATATTCTGATTCCTGAGATCTAACAAGTACTTGAAGTTGACATGACCATATCTCTTGTGCCATTTTGCAGATAGTGGCATCTGTTGCATTTGAGCTGACATGGCATGCTTATCTGGTACTGTAGCTAGCATCCTGTATAAGCATCCTTCCTTGACACCTTTTGCTACTAGCTGACCTCTTTTGGATTTGTCTCTGATAGTGCATTCATCACCGTCGAAGATGACTTTGTAGTTGTGTTCCATCATTTGACCTACTGACAAAAGGTTCTTGCTGAGCTTCGGAACATAGAGCACATCTTTGACTAATCCTTTTGTACCAGTGAAATTGTTCATAGGGATAACACCTGTCCCTTGAACCGGATTCGGTGTATTGTCTGCTGTGTAGATGACATTCTTTTGTCCTTCTAATGGCTTCATTTTAATGAACCATTCCTGATGATTTGTCATATGAGATGATGCACCACTGTCGATGTACCAAGGATCCTGTTCCACTTGGTCGACTTGATAGCTGAAATCCTCTTTGGGATTGAAATCAGTGTCTAGGTGCATGTCTAGGTGCATTGTATCAGTCTGATGCAATTCCTCGCTTGCAAGAAACATATTTCCATGTTCATTTGCAAAATGACTGTGACTAGAATGTCCACCACGATGATTTCCTCTTCCTCGGGAATTCCCTCCATTACTGCTGGATTGACCGTCTTGGTCGTACCGCTTCTTGCGGCAATCTCTTTCATAGTGTCCAAACTTGTGACAGTAGTTGCACTGGATGTTTGACACATTGGTGGATGCATTCCCTCGTCCTTGAAATCTTCCTCGATTGGAATGATTTCCTCTTTGCTGATTTTGATGTTGCTGAGGATGATGCTGATGCTGATGCTGATTCTGACTTTGATTTTGTTGATGATGACCACTTTTCTGATATGATCTACCTCTGTTTCTGCCTTTGCCTCTGCTTCTGTCTGAAGATGTGAATGCTTGATCATCAGAATGACCTTTACATGCTTGAATGGCCTGAGTCCTGAGTTCTTCACCAAGTAGAACTGACTGAAGTTCTTCCAGTGTTGGAATTTGCCGTTGGATGGCAATACTCTGGACTAGATTCTCATATCCTTCTCCTAGTCCATTCAGGATTACTTGAACCATTTCTGCGGGATTCATAGTCTCTCCTACTGTTGCAAGTTGATTGTTGTAGTCTTTGATGCAGAGTACGTAAGCATGACCGGTCTCACTGCTGTTGCGAAAACTCTGGTTGATCTGGTTTCTCAGGGTGAGAATCTTGGATGTGTTCTTGGACTCGTAGAGAGCTGCGAACATATCCCATGCTTCTTTTGATGTCTTGACTGTGTTGAGCTGTCCTAGCATGACATCTTGCACATTCTGCTTGATCAGGTGATAGGCATACTTGTCTTTCTTATCCCATTCTGCTTGAGCTCGGCGGGCAATGGCAGGATCTGCTACTGGTGCGGAAACTGTTTGTGTAGATGTAGATCCTGATGTAGATCCCGTTGCTGGTGCTGTGACAACAGATGGAGTAGAGCTACTGGTGGCTGGATCGGCCAATGGTCTAGGTATAGATCCATCGACATACTCCCATTTGTCCTGAAGCACAAGAATGGTCTCCATTTGGTATTTCCATGTACCGTAATTGGAGTTGTCTAACTTAGCAGATGCCTCCAGATTGAGGTTGCTAGTTGACATGGTGCAAACAATGTACTCAAAAAGTGTCCTGGAAAACTCTGTATGAATCAACTGCAAATACACTGAAGATGCCAAGTGAAATCTCTGTACCGTCGGTGAAGATAGAACTGCATTATATAAGATCTGATCTGTGTTACAATGCTTGTGGCAATGATGCCGGGAATAGCCAAGAGGCTTTACAAGGCTGAAAATGATGTGCAAGATGCCGTGAGATAGCCGAAAAGGCTTTATAATGGTGGCATGTGTGTGTGAAATCAAATGATATCTGCCCACTAAATCAATCTGCAATGCCTCTGAACTCTGAAGTCTGCTCACTGAACTGATGAACGTAAGGTTTCAGGTAATGTAATGATGTGAAATCGGATGTGAGCATATGGATTGACTCCGAGTAGGTACTAGTCGGGAATTTCGGGCATGGCTTAGATTGGCAACTTGGGGAAATTCAAAGCGTCCCCTCTATGGCGATCTAGTCTACTCTGATCTAGATCTAAACCAACCATCGATCGATGAAAGAACAGCAAATAATTCCTTTTCTTTTGTTCTTTTTAAGTGCTGGGTCAGATGCGTCCATGTAGTGGCAAGTGTGCGTGAAGGAAGTGGTTTTGTCGGCGAGGCTCAAATGTGAGTTTAACTTGCACCGAAGTGTGCGCATGATGTGACGAGCGCGTAGAGCACAAAAAAATGAGCGACTTTTATTTTTGGAGCACCCTCAAATTCTTCCTGGATCAAGAGATACGACTTGATCTAGGTGGAGGGGCAAAAGGAGTGCAAATGGTGCTCAATGATGATGTGTCACTATGAGTCACATGCAATGATGATGTGGCACTGTGCTTAGCAAGAGGTGTGCCAGTGAAGCTCTGTGCTGAGGTGGCAGGAGTGTGCACATGCAGTGTGTGCACAGTGTGCTTGTAGAGGGTCAGTGCTGACTGGACTACTGAGGTGGCAGTGTTGAGGTGGCACAGATGATGTCAGCAAGGTGACGTGGCAATGTTGACGTGGCACTGATGACGTGTCCCTGATGATGTGGCACAAGTGATGTGGCTGATGATGTGTCACTGATGACGTGGTAGGTGACGTGGCTGATGACGTGTCACTGATGATGTGGCAGGTGACATGGCAGTATGATGTGTCATTGATGATGTGGTAGGTGATGTGGCTGATGACATGTCATTGATGATGTGGCAATCGATGATGACGTGGAAGTCGATGATGACATGGATTGCTGACGTGTCAGTGTTGATGTGGCAGTGTGGTAGGCTCATGACGTGGCAATGGTGACATGGCCAAATGACGTGGCAAGGGATAAGATGAGGTTGCCATGTGTCGATAGAAGGCCTACCGGAATATTTTGAGGTACTGACAGAATCTTTAAGATTCCGTCATCTTCTCCGTCGTCGGCCGTTTGGAGGTGACGCCTTGAAGTCGATGGAGATGGAGCGCTTTGGAGCTGGAGCTAGGCGGGCGGCTGTCGGCCGTCGCTCGGTGTGGTGTAACGGGAGCCGCTGGCGTGGATGAGACGGAGCCTTGTCATAGGAGCCGTCGATTGCAGGAGGAGCACTGTGGGCTAGTCGAAGGCTGCGTAGGAGAGGCTCACGTCCGAAATGGTTGGCTTTGTTGAGGGAGGCGACTCGCTGTTTGGAGAGGCTGCCTTCAGAGGGGCTACGTCGAAGATGAAGCCGGTCTGTTGTGAAACTCGACTATGGCGACTACAGAGTTGGCTATAGCTATGGCGAGACTGAGGCTGCGTAGGAGCTATCGTTGCAGAATGTAGGTGGAGCTATGGATGTGCCGGCTGTGCATTTGGAGTTTGCAAGTGAGGGTGGAGGAGGCTCACAATGACTAACTGTTGAAGGCCTCTGAAGTCGCTGAAGTGCCGACCAGAAGGTCGTTGGCGACGCTATGGCTTGTGAAGCCTTCGTTAGGTTGCTCGTTGAGGATGGCAGAGACGATCCAGTCGATTGAAAATCAAGCATGAAAATTAGCACATAGGCTCAGCAATGCAAGGAGAAACATGATTCAACACTCAAAAAATGAAATCTCACAAAAAATGAACCTACATTGCTTAAAGAGACACACCTTCTTGAAAAACTTCCTTTCACATGAGCAGAGAGGGAGAAGGGTGGAGAGGGAGCACAAGTGTTGGGAGAGAGGCTAGGTAGGGGTGAGGAGTGTGGATAAGAGGTTGGAGGAAAGTGAGGTCACCGAATATAAGGTTGGAGGAGAGATTTTTTCTTTTTTTGCAATAGAGTTGTGAAATACGGCGTTGTACACGGTTTTGGGTTTTAGTCTTAGGCTTCAGTATATAGCAATGCTGGTCAGTTGCTATATAGCGACACTTAATATCCTGAAAGCATCATTATATAGTGATGGAATAGGGCAAAGCGTTGCTATATAGTGATGGTTCAAGGCACTTAATCTAAGGAGAGAGGAAAGGAGCTCATGGGTGGCTATTTTTTGGATCTTAATGGATTTCCTTGCATTTTGTGTTGTGATTTTGGAGGTGTGCAGATGGAAGGGATGAGTGGCAGCTCGTCAAAATATGCATCAATGCGCGGGAGCATATAGTGGCTTACGGAGAGGTTGTATTGTCATTGCACTCATTGCAAGCGAGAAGTATGACATCAATGCCATATTGTCATGCGCCACTTGCAGATGCATGGGGAGGAGCCCGAACCAATACCCACCATTGGTGGTGCATGTAAACTATGGGCTTGTCTCTCAATCTTGAATCTGCAAGCAAAGTATGGGTGGTCGGATACAAGTGTCTCGGTCTTAATGAGGTTAGCTCCCACATTGATTTGTCTCATTATTTGGATATTGTTTGTTTTGAGAATCATCATGTATGTTTGAGAATCATCATTATTTGAAGCCTATGTATGTTTGAATTGCGATAGGTTGCTCTAGAAGATGTTGCCTCCACCAAATACCATGCCCGTGTCAAGAGATGAAGCAAAGAAGATGTTGACACTGGTGGGTATGGATTATGATACCATCCATGCTTGCTATAATGATTATATTCTCTTTCGTCGTGAGCATGGAGATTTGGCTAGTTGTTTGGAGTGTGGGGAACAACGATATAGAGATGACTTGCAGGGTGAGCAGATCCTTGTAAAGGTCTTGAGACACTTTTCCATCATTGCTAGAACAACACATGTTTCGATGCAAATCCATAGCGGAGTTGATGACTTGGCATGCATCTCATCGGTCCACTGATGACACATTGAGGATTCTCGTAGATTGTGTAGCTTGGAAGCACATAGACAATCAGTGGGACCGGACTTTGTGAGGGAGCCACACAACTTACATCTTGGGCTCGCCATAGATGGTGTGAACCCTTTTGGGTTACACTCAACATCTTGGTCGACATGGCCCATAGTCTTGGTGAATTACAATATCCCACCATGGCCAACAATAAAGAAGGGACACCTCATGCTTGCACTGCTTGTGCCAAGGAAGTACAAGGCCAAAAATATGGACGTGTACATGGCACCTTTGATAGAGGAGTTACAGATCTTATGGAGAGGAGTGCGGGTCTTTGATATTTCCAGAGATCCTAGACATACCAATGACATTTTGTTCAGGTGGACCATGCATGACTACCCAAGATATGGAGGGTGCATAGGTACATGGTTGTGTTTTTACATGTATAATATAGGATTATGCTTTTATGACTCTCTTTTGCATGCATGCTTATACTAACACATTCATGCACGCATGCAAGACTTCTTACAAGTGGGTACCTTGCTTGTCTTATTTGTGGACCGGGTTTGAAACTGCTTGTATGATACTTTAAACATATGAGGAAAAATGTTTATGAAGGTCATGCTTGATACCTTCCGCTAGACCATCTCGCGCATGGAGGCCAGCTTGATCCACCACCACCATATTTGAAGGCAAGTGACTGTGGATTCAGGCTTGGAGGGCGAACAGAGAGGAGCCTCCTCGTGGTATGAAGAGGCTATCCATCTTTCACAAGCTTCCTTATTGGGCTCAGTTACAAATCAATCATCTCTTGGATCCCATGCATATCTTCAAGAATGTGGGGGCTACTATTTGGGCAGACTTGGTTGGTTCCAAATACTCGAGAAAAGTGCGAGAAGACTTGCACGCTATGAATAGGAAGCCTCGTTTGTGGCCCCACGTGTGTGCTCATAAAATTGTCCTCTCGGGGGCAACATGGATCCTCTCTAAGAGAGAGGAGGAAGTGGTCAAGACGGACATTACCTCTTTTGGAACACTGACAGGGTACATGCATTGCTTGAAAGGAGCATTTTCAAAGGACAATAAGCTTAGTGGGCTCAAGTCCCATGATTGGCACAAGGTCTTATAGGTATTCTAAGTAGTAGGATTAGTGTACCGATAATCGTGATGCGTTAGTGTAATTATGATTATGTTATATTATTAACATGACTTCTTTGTTGCTTGGATAGTTCATCCTCCCAATTACAGTGAAAGGGTGCTTACAAGAAGATGTTAGAAATGCTATATTCAAAATCAGTGGTATTGTGAGGTATGCTTACTATCAAGTCACATTGATTGCATTTTCTTCAATTTAAGTTGAATAATATGTAGACTAATTATGAATATATCTTACATGGGCATGTGAAATAGATGGAAATCTCAAAAAGAGATCTCCATATCGAGCATTGAGAAGGCTAGGGTGGACTCCATCGAAGCCGTATGCTTGCTTGAGAAGCACTTTCCCTCGAGCATTATGACAACTTAAGTGCACTTGCTTGTGCACATAGTTGATGAGGTGACCATTGCAGGTACCGTTCATAGTTGGTGGATGTTGATGACTCCTCTAATGAACTGCAGCGCCTCACAGTAAAGCCTATATGCATCACGCCTCTGCACTAGCTCTAGCGATGCCTAGGAGCTCTCGACATTGCCCACTACATCGCCATCGCCACAGTCACTGCAAAGAACCCAAAAAATAGAATCTCTTTGATTTCATTGGAATCTTCACAAGATTCCGACCTCCCTATCTTTGACACATGGCAGATAAGGGAGATAAGGGGCTACCCTTATCCCCTGATTGACCACACATTTGGTTAGAAGTTTGACACGTGGCAGTGACTACCATGTCATCTCATTTGACACCTCAGCAACTGCCACATCACCAGCCCCGTGAGGCTACCATGTCATCACCTTATCCATCCTACCACATCATCAGTGCCACATCATCATTGCCATGTCATCTGCTCACATCATCATCTATGCCACCTCAGCTGTCCAATCAACATTGACCTCTGCAGGCACACACAATGCTCCACAGTCACTTCATGTGACCACTCCTACCACCTCAGCACAGGGCTACACTGGCACACCTCTTGCTAGGCACAGTGCCACATCATCACTGCATGTGACCCACAGTGACACATCATCATTGAGCACCATTTGCACTCCTTTTGCCCCTCCATCTAGATCAAGCTGTATCTCTTGATCCAGGAAGAATTTGAGGGCACTCCAAAAAGGAAAGTTGCTTGTTTTTTTGTGCTCTATATGCTCTCACATCATGCGCACATTTTGGCACAAGTTACACTCAAATTTGAGCCTCGTCGACAAAACCACTTCCTTCATGCACATTCGCCTTTGCATCAATGCATCTGACCCAACACTTAAAAGGAACAAAAGAAAAGGAATTATTTGATGTTCTTTCATCGATCGACGATTATTATAGATCTAGATCAAAGTAGACTAGACCGCCATAGAGGGGACGCTTTGAATTTCCCCAAGTTGCCAATCTAAGCCATGCCTAAAACTCCTGACAAGTACCTACTTGGAGTCAGTCCATACACTCACATACAGTTTCACATCATTACATTACCTGAAACCTTACATTCATCAGTTTAGTGAGCAGACTTCAGAGAGTACAGAGGCATTGTAGATTGTTTTAATGGGTAGATAGCACTTGATTTCACACACACATGCCACCATTGTAAAGCCTATTTGGCTATCTCACGGCATCGTGCACATCGTTTCAGCCTTGTAAAGCCGCTTGGCTATTCTCGGCATCATTGCCACAAGCCTTGTAATACAGATCACATTTTATATATTGCAGTTCTATCTTCACCGATGGTTCAGAGATTTCACCTACCATAATTAGTGTATTTGCAGTTGATTCATATAGAGATTTTCACGACACTTTTGAGTACATTTCTTGCACCATGTCTATGACTAGCAACCTCAATCTGGAGGCATCTGCTAAGTTAGACAACTCCAATTATGGTACATGGAAATACCGAATGCAGACCATTCTTGTCCTTCAGGACAAATGGGAGTATGTCGATGGGTCTACACCTAGACCATTGGATGATCTAGCTACAAGTAGCTCTACTCCATTTGTTGTCACAGCACTAGCAACGGGATCTACAGCTACACAAATAGTTTTTGCACCAGTAGCAGATCCTACCATTGCTCGAGCTCAGGCAGAATGGGATAAGAAAGACAAGTATGCCTATCATCTGATCAAGCAAAATGTGCAAAATGTCATGCTAGGACAGCTCAACACAGTCAAGACGTTAAAAGAAGTATGGGATATGTTCACAGCTCTCTACAAGTCCAAGAACACATCTAGGATTCTCACACTGAGAAATCAAATCAACCAGAGTTTCCGCAACAATAGTGAAACCGGTCATGCTTATGTACTCTGCATAAAAGACTACAACAATCAACTTGCAGCAGCAGGAGAGACTATGGACCCCACAGAAATGGTTCAAGTCATTCTGAATGTACTAGGAGAGAGATATGATAATCTAGTCCAGAGTATTGCCATTCAACGGCAAATTCTGATACTAGAAGAACTTCAGTCAGTTCTACTTGGTGAAGAACTCCGGACTCATGCAATTCAAGCACGAAAAGGTCATTCTAATGATCAGGCATTCATAGCTTCAGACAAAAGCAGAGGCAGAGGCAAAGGCAGAGGTAGATCATACCAGAAAAGTGGTCATCATTAGCAACAAAGTGATAAGCAAAATCAGCATCAGCATCATCCTCAGCAGCATCAGAATCAGCAACAAAGAGGAAATCATTCCAACCAAGGAAGATTTCAAGGATGAAGGAATGCATTTACCAACGTGTCAAACATTCAGTGCAACTACTGTCACAAGTTTGGACACTATGAAAGAGATTACTGCAAGAAGCAGTACAACCAAGGTGGTCAATCCCAGCAGTAATCGAGGGGATTCTTGAGGCAGAGGAAATCATCATGGTGGACATTCTAGTCATAGTCATTTTGCAAATGAACATGGGAATAAATTTCTTACAAGCGAGGAAATGTATTAGACTGATACAGTGTACCTAGACATGTCAAAGAAGATAGCGTAGAGGAAGTGGGAACACCCAGTATGAGGAAGAACACCAGGAGGGCAAGCAACCTCCAACACACAGTTTATTCCATACTAGAAGGAAAAAAATAGTACATCCACCAAGTGAACACACTAAAAAGAACTAAAAGCACAAGATAAGACCTAACTAGACTGATAAGAGCTAACCATGGGTATGAACCATGGTATGACTACTACTAACTACTAACACACCAATCATAGTGCCGATAGGCATATCCAGCTATCCGTAACATATCTGTGGGATAGCATACCCGAGCTTGTCTTCCAACACTCCCCCTCAAGCTCAAGTAGGGAGTAAGACACCAAGAAGCTCTCGAAAGCATGTGAACTTATCTTTACCCAAGGACTTGGTAAAGATATCTGCAATCCGAACATGAATGAGGTCAACTTGCCTCATCAACACCATCTCTCTGATGAAATGGTAGTGTACCTCAATATGCTTTATTCTAGCATGATATACAGGATTACTTGCCAACTGGACACTACTCATGTTATCACAGTAAAGTTTGACTGGCTTATCCACATGCAATCCCAAATCCTGCAACAAATTTTGAAGCCAAGCAATCTCACATGCAGCCAATGCTGTACCTCTATACTCAGCTTCTATACTAGACAATGCCATTATGGGTTGCTTTTTGCTACTCCATCTAACCATAGTACTTCCAAGGCTGAATGCATAGCCACTAGTGGATCTCCTGTCATATGCACATCCTACCCAATCTGCATCTGTGTATCCAGCCAGCTCTATTTCCTTGCCATATAAAAGAGCCCATGTTCATATGTAGCCTTGACATACTGCATAATCCTCCTCACTGCATCCAAGTGAGGCTTCCATGGCTTCTGCATAATATTCCAATTTTTTTTTGTCTCATGTTTAAGTTTGGAATGTGTGCTACAACTTGAAGACAAAGTTGCCAAATTCCGTTAGCAATGCAAAAGTTAGAGTATGATCCTTTGGACTAAAATTGAGTAAGATGAAAACTTTTACAAACTATCACAAGTACATAGGGTAGGAGCACACAAACATATATATGTTTTAAATTATTTATTTATGTGTTTATATATATATAAAATTATATGTATGTATGTATGTATGTATGTATGTGTGTGTGTGTGTGTGTGTGTGTGTGTGTGTGTGTGTGTGTGTGTGAATGTATGTGTGTGTGTGTGTATGTATGTATGTATGCATGTATGTATGTATGTATGTATGTATGTATGTATGATGTGTATGTGTATGTGTATGTGTATGTGTATGTGTATGAAGACCGTATTAGATAATTCGAGAAAAAAAATTCCCAGAATGGCAGTTTTGGAAGAAATTGTAGCTCCCCTCAATGAAAAAACAGGAGAAATATGTGAAAATAGACTAGATAGCCATTCATGAAGTGTGAAATATCAACTACATTCTCAAATAATAAATATAATATCAGTGTCTAAACTACGTTATCATCAAAAAAATAATAAACTTTGAAACCCATTTGAGTTAGATTCATCTCGTGAGCCATAGTGATGTTCAAAAACACCTTCATAATAGTGAGTCTCTGGAATTTCCATTGATATTGAGACTCGCTTTTGTTGTGAGCATTCTCATTTGAAAATCTCCAAAACACCGTTTAAAAAATGTAGAGTGTAATTAATAACCATGAGTATTGCAATGAAAACGCACAGGCTCTTTAACTTAGTAAGATATGTAGTTGATGGAAAATCAAGATATGTAGTTGAGGAGAATGAATGCAAGATATGTAGTTGATGGAAAATCAATGGGCAATGACAAGCATTTGATGTAATTTAGGTAGCAATGACAATCATTTATTGTGCACTTTCAATTTTTGGACTGACTAGCATTATTGTAAAATGATAACTTTACATGTCATGTTGATTACTCATTGCAAAGTAAAAAAGTACTCTTTAGGATGGAAACATAACAACTTGTTGATACACCATTGAAATCCCTGAAATAAATCATGATTCCAAAGAAACTCTCAACCACTAGCGGAGAATGGCAGTAGGATAATGGCAAAAGTGCCAATGCACATGTGAGTTTAGGATTCCTTGTGCATGTTTTCAGGTCATGGTATGAGATTGGCACCACTACCATTCTCCATTGGTGGCATTCTCCACAGAGATTGGCACAATTCCATATGATCTCTGCACATGGGAGTTTAGGCTTCTCAATGACATTTCTTAGGGCCTAATAAGAGATTGGCACCACTGCCATTCTTCACTTGTACAAATGTTTACCCTACTATTCTAGGAGGGGTATTCCAGTGATCATAGGAGAGTGGTGTCTGATTCCAATCCACATGTGAGTTTGACGATCTCAGAGATTGACACAATTCCATATGATCTCTACACAACGGAGACAGTGATCACTACATAAAAGAATGCACATGTGAGTTTAGGATTCCTTGTGCACCACTGTCATTCTCCACTGGTGGCATTCTATAATGGCAAAACTGCCAATCCACATGAGTTTATGATTCCTTGTGCTTGTTTTCAGGTCATGATATGAGATTGGCACCACTACCATTCTCCACTGTTGGCATTCTCCACAGAGATTAACACAATTCCATATGATCTCTACACAGCGGAGACAGTGACCACTACATAGAAGAATGCACATGTGAGTTTAGGCTTCTCAATGCCATTTCTTAGGGCCTAATAAGAGATTGGCACCACTACCATTCTCTTGTACAAATGTTTACCCTACTATTCTAGGAGGGGTATTCCAATGATCATAGGCGAGTGGTGTCCAATTCCAATCCACATGTGAGTCTGATGATCTCAGTATCATTATGTAGGTGCCACCATGAGTTTGGCATCACTGCCATTCTCCACTAGTGGTTGTCTAGACAAACTAAACCTATAGAGACATTCCAAGGCCTAATAAGAGATTGACACAATTCCATATGATCTCTACACAGTGGAGACAGTGATCACTACATAGAAGAATGAGCATGTGAGTTTAGGCTTGTCAATGCCATTTCTTAGGGCCTAATAAGAGATTGGCACCACTGCCATTCTCCACTTGTACAAATGTTCACCCTACTATTCTAGGAGGGGTATTCCAATGATCATAGGAGAGTGGTGTCCGATTCCAATCCACATGTGAGTTTGATGAACTCAGAGATTGACACAATTCCATATGATCTCTACACAGCGGAGACAGTGATCTCTACATAGAAGAATGCACATGTGAGTTTAGGATTCCTTGTGCATGTTTGCATGTCATGTTATGAGATTGGCACCACTACCATTCTCCACTGGTGGCATTCTCCACAGAGATTGACACAATTCCATATGATCTCTACACAGCGGAGACAGTGATCACTACATAGAAGAATGAGCATGTGAGTTTAGGCTTCTCAATGCCATTTCCAATTCCCAATTTGGGAAAAACCCAATTCCCAGAATGGTAGTTTTGGAAGAAATTGTAGCTCCCCTCAATGAAAAACAGGAGAAATATGTGAAAATAGACTAGATAGCCATTCATGAAGTGTGAAATATCAACTACATTCTCAAATAATAAATAGAATATCAGTGTCTAAACTACGTTATCATCAAAAAAATAATAAACTTTGAAACCCATTTGAGTTAGATTCATCTCGTGAGCCATAGTGATGTTCAAAAACACCTTCATAATAGTGAGTCTCTGGAATTTCCATTGATATTGAGACTCGCTTTTGTTGTGAGCATTCTCATTTGAAAATTTCCAAAATACCGTTTAAAAAATGTAGAGTGTAATTAATAACCATGAGTATTGTAATGAAAACGCACAGGCTCTTTAACTTAGTAAGATATGCAGTTGATGGAAAATCAAGATATGTAGTTGAGGAGAATGAATGCAAGATATGTAGTTGATGGAAAATCAATGAGCAATGACAAGCATTTGATATAATTTAGGTGGCAATGACAATCATTTATTGTGCACTTTCAATGTTTGGACTAACTAGAATTATTGTAAAATGATAACTTTACATGTCATGTTGATTACTCATTGCAAAGTAAAAAAGTACACTTTAGGATGAAAACATAACTTGTTGATACACCATTGAAATCCCTGAAATAAATTATGATTCCAAAGAAACTCTCAATTTCTAGCCCCAAAGAGAATGGCACCAGAAAGAATGGCACGAGAGACACTCCTTCTAAATACATTATGAATGTAGTTATGAACATGTTTGCATATTATTCACACACAACAATTACGCACCAATTTACATAGTTGGCAAGAAAGTAGTAATTCCCATAAGTAATGATTGTATAAAGATATACAATGTTGTTATTCAAAACTCATAGTCTGCAAATAGCTCCTCTCCTGCATGTATATCATCTATGGATTCAATACAAATGTGACCATATTCTGCAATATCTATGTTCATCATGGGGTCATACCAAGGTGGAACATCAGGGGAAAATACATAACAAACATTTGGCTTTACATTGGTATTTCTATTGCTGTTAATAAATCCTGCCACATTGCCATATTGAACATCACCAACAATATGCACCATATCCTTCATAGGGACAGTAGGGTCCTCTTGGATCGAGTACTTCTTTAGCCTTGGATGAACTCTACATAATTCCTTCTAGTCTCTGTAGGAGTACTTGTCACCTCCATAATGGAGAATAGTAGTCCCTCTCTTGATGGAGCCATGCACAAACAAGCCCAAGCCAGCTCCTGTAATGGTTGACTCATGCACCTCGAAAGCCACATTTTTTATCCAGAACACTTCGTTGATAGGGACAGGTAACTTTGGTGGTCCAAATGGATCTCATTCTGGTATGTACCTACTCAAGCTTGATTTGAACGTATATCTATCTACATCACAAAAGACAAATTCAATTAGCTACAACAACAGTTGTATATATTGAGATAAAATCAAAAAACACTTTGACATATGTACCTTCATGAAAAATACGCATTCTGTAGTCAGGTTATGTAGCCCTTAGCAATGTATTTCTTGATATAGCGACCTTTGTACCCTAGGTCTATAGCCAATTGAGAAACTTGCATAGCATTCATGCTAGAGAGTTGCGGAGCATTCCTTAAAAGTCTTATTTGGGATGCATTGAGTTTACGCACCTGGCCATCACCACCATGGGTTGCCCTACCACCTATATCCCTCTCTCTTAGTTACCCTAGACTTAGCCAACAATGCCTCCAACTCTGCAATCCATGTGTCTCGAGTCGCCAACTCATGCTGAGGCGGTGTAGATGTGGGAGGTGTTGTAGATGTGGGAGGCTCCATAGATGTGGGAGGTGGGGGAGTGGAATCGAAAGTGATCTTGATAGGGCAGAGACCATGTCGTGCAAGGATGAGGCCACTGAATGAACATCCCTCCTAATTCATCCTCCAATAGCTCGTAATGCCGGTGCAGGGATAGTGTGCAGCTCTGGTGCCTCGCGTCGACACCGAACACCTGCAGTCTGACGCTCCTGACACCCCATCCTACCATGTCCCGCTCCTGAGGTACTAAGGTAGTCTACCCGATGACCAAGCACAAAGTCGGCATATAGCTGCATGGCATATGACTTGGCTATCTGACAGTTGTGAGGCAATTGACCACCATTCGTAGCGAGATATCTCGGATAAATGTGTGCTGCTATGACAGGGTGCCTACAATGTAAAATATAAAAGGACTGCCTTGATCATGGTCGCATCGCCTCAATGTGACCATCCCAAAACATATCCTCTAAGGCCTGCCTATGAGGTGACTCACGCTCAAACAACTCTCCAATCCAAGCCATGACCACCGATCTCTGCCTCAGCCTGTGCCTGAAAGGTATCCAAAACGTCCTCAACTGTGTCTAGTCGACCTAGAGCATCAATGATTGAATCTAGACTCGCAACCAAGTGAGGGGGTGCCCTAGCATCCTGTAGTGCCCTCATCTCAGCTCTCAAAATCGCTATCTGTATATGAACAATGGTGCCAGAACCTGCGTGCTGGCTAGCCCATGCACAAAAAAACACATGGAAATTAATATTCTATTGGGTAATGAAAATTAACATTCTATTCAATGGGACTTAATAATCTATTTGCGTAATGAAAACTTTTAACTAGCCAATTTTGATTGAATTTTTGCAAAAGCTCATGACAAGGTTTCATGGAATCACATAAGTCTTTGTATTTGTCTATGTAACTATATCCATACATAGATCTACAACCTTCCCTAGTTTCCTATTTCTATAGTTTCACGTGCCACCTAAAGGGATTGCTAGCCACATGATCTACCCTCTTCTTGCATCAACCTCTCGCACCATATGATTTGAAAATGATGTGTAGGCGAATGTGTTGTTCAAATCATCCTATTTGTTTAATTGATTACACTTAATCACGTACTCCTTGATGAGGTAGGATGTCGTTGGGATCATCCTATGCACCTAATGGTAGATGGGCCAAATGTGTGGCTATGCCTACAACAGTGCTATGTTGCAAATGCAACACATGCACTCCCTACATGCTCTAAGTTGCTCCACTCTTCAATGGAAGATGCACACACAATAGTTATTTAACGGTGTTATTGAAAAAGGGATTTAGATGTACATCCTTGGTCTTATTTCATTTTCAAAGAAATTTCAAACTTTGTGTTAAAGATGCTACACTTCCCTAATTTGAAAAAGAATATAAAAACTACTTTAATTTCTTTTTTAAAATAAACGAAATAGATGATTTTAAAAAACAAAATATATACGTTTTGACATTTAAATAAAAACTGCACTAACTTGAAAAATAATATAAAAGCTACTTTAGACTCTTATTTTCTTTTTTTTTTATAGATGATTTTTAAAAATAATATTTAAACGTTTTTATATTTAATTTAAAACGACACTAATTTAAAAAATAATATAAAAACTACTTTAATCTCTTTTTTTTTAATAGATGATTTTAAAAAACAAAATATATACGTTTTTTACATTTAAATAAAAACTTCACTAACTTAAATAATATAAAAGCTACCTTAAACTCTTATTTTCTTTTTTTCTTAAAGATGATTTTTAAAAATAAAATTTAAACATTTTTTTATTTAAATAAAAAAAGCACTAATTTGAAAAATAACATAAAAACTACTTTAATCTCTTTTTTTTTTAATAGATGATTTTAAAAAACAAAATATATACGTTTTTTACATTTAAATAAAAACTTCACTAACTTAAATAATATAAAAGCTACCTTAAACTCTTATTTTCTTTTTTTCTTAAAGATGATTTTTAAAAATAAAATTTACGTTTTTTTATTTATATAAAAAAAGCACTAATTTTAAAAATAACATAAAAACTACTTTAATCTCTTTTTTTTTAATAGATGATTTTAAAAAACAAAATATATACATTTTTTACATTTAAATAAAAACTTCACTAACTTAAATAATATAAAAGCTACCTGAAACTCTTATTTTCTTTTTTTCTTGAAGATGATTTTAAAAAATAAAATTTAAATGTTTTTTTATTTAAATAGAAAAAGCTAACATAAAAACTACTTTAATCTCTTTTTTTTTTAATAGATGATTTTAAAAAACAAAGTATATACATTTTTTACATTTAAATAAAAACTTCACTAACTTAAATAATATAAAGCTACCTTAAACTCTTTTTTTCTTTTTTTCTTAAAGATGATTTTTAAAAATAAAATTTAAACATTTTTTTATTTAAATAAAAAAAGCACTAATTTGAAAAATAACATAAAAATTACTTTAATCGCTTTTTTTAAAAATAGATGATTTTAAAAAACAAAATATATACATTTTCATATTTTAAATAAAAACTTACGTAATTAAAAAAATAATTTTAAAAAAGTTTAAAACGCATTTAAAATTTTGAAATATTTTATAATTAAATTAGATATTCCTATAAACTAAAATTTAAATAAATTTTCGTAAAAAAAAATGCTACATTAAAAAAACCTTACCTGGAATCTCCCGCTCCGTCCATCTCCATCGCTCCGTTGTTGTCCGTCGCTCCCGCAATTCCATCGATTTCGATGAGGAGGAGCTTGATCGAGGTTTGAAGAATGAGGGGGTCCCTCTCTTTATATATGAAAATTTAGGGTTTCAATACCACGATCGAGGTATTGGGATGCCATGTACCTTGATCGTGGTATTGCACATGCAACATACATCATCGGTCCAGCATACCACTTGCGATGCCATATACCTCGATCGTGGCATTTCAAATGCCACATACACACATCACTCCATCATACCTCGATCGAGGTATAGACTTGCAACGATACCTCGATCGAGGTATCTTAGATGCCAACATAGTAGATGTCGAATGCCACATACCTCAATCGTGGTATTTGACATGCCACATACACATCGGTCCAGCATACCTCGATCGAGGTATAGACCTGCCACGATACCTCGATCGAGGTATGTCAGCTGCTAGCACAATACATGTCGGATGCCAGATACCTCGATCATGGTATTTGACATGCTGCCAAGTCATCGGTCCAGCATACCACGATCGAGGTATGTGGACTTGCCACGGTACCTCAATCGAGGTATGTCATCTGCCATGTCGGATGCCACATACCTCGATCGTGGTATTTGACACGACCGATGTCATCTATCCACGATACCTCGATCGAGGTATGTGCACTTGCCACGATACCTCGATCGAGGTATAGGTGGCTTGCCACGATACCTTGATCGAGGTATAGGCTCGGTTTGGTGAAAGAAAGTCTAGGACCTCGATCGAGGTATTGGCTTGGCTCGGTTGTCCTCGTGTACAAATTTCATTAGAGACAATACCTCGATCGAGGTATTTCACACTGAAGTAAGACCTTTGTATTTTCACTCGAGGGGGTGTCACACTCACCCACAAGTGGTCTAGAAGTGGACACTCTTAGCTTGCTACCTCCTAGCGCTAAAATAACTCCAACGACCCACTGTTGTGGTTGCATGGAGATACATCTAGTAGAATACAATTAAACTTTCAAAAATGCAATTGACGATATGGCCCTTGAGGGGTCCCCTCTAGGGGCAAGGGCAATATTGACATGCATTATACAATATCCAGGATGCCACTGGATAGGAATGGCATGTCGATATGGCCCTTGCCCCTAACGGGAAACCAAAAAAGGCCATATCATAAATTGCATTTTGCTTGGTTGCACAACGGAATACATTTTCCTTGGTACACAAATATATAACTCCAAGAACCAGCGCAGTGGTTGTCATAGATCTCCTTCTATTTGCCAACTTGCTGGTCATCATAGACCTCCTCCTATAATACGTAAAAATAGGTAATGGAACTATAAATCCAAGAACTAGTGCGGTGGTCTCTCCAAAACAACCTTGAATTCTGGACGATGACAGGTTGTCAAGCCAGAGACTGCACTGAGGCCATGCTTAGAATGATAGATTGCATCTCATCATTACACCCAAAACCAGCACGGTGGTCTCTCCAAGCTAATCTATGATTTGCATGGGTTGCGGGAAAAGATGCGGCAAAAGGCTACACGATGACAGGTGGTCAGTGCTACGATAGTGTTCAAAATGATAGATTGTGTCTAATTATTATGCCAAGAGCCAGTGCGGTGGTCTCTCCAAGCCAATCTTTAATTTTAGTGATCTGCATGGGTGCGGTGCCCAGTGACAGGTGGCAAAACTATGAAAAAAGGTTGTGTGATGATAAGTGGTCAAGCGACTTAGCTGTGCTGCGTGAAGCACTGCAGAGATGACATGTGTTGAGCTATGCGGTGTTCAGAACAAATAGATTCTGTCTCATTATTATGCCAATGCACCTTCATGACATCGGGAAAATTTTCAATGAGAGCATAGGTCCTCGTGAAATTCAAATATTCACCCAGAAGTGCATCACATCACGGCCCTACAAATAGTTCCACGATCGGCTATACCCAAGCAAAAGTTGACCCCCAAACAAGTGCAATGTGGCCTAAAATGCTTCAAAACACAAATAGGACAAAGGGCACGCTATTGGGTTTGATGTTGTGTATTATGAAATGCAATGACCTCTGGCATGGTTATGAGCCATATAGCAAGCATGGAAAAAGAAACAATTCAAAATTGTAAATAGTGTTGGATTTATTAAAAGATCTTTGCACATGCACAAATTGCATTTTTTCAACTTCTTCCATTTTAGGGTGAATTTATATACCAATACCAATAACTATCAATGTTTTAAGACCACCATGCAGTAGTCCCACTACTTTGGAGTCCAAATTTTCAATCCGTTTTGGTTTTTAACAAATCAACAAAAAGTTATGGAGCGTGCCCTCAAATGGGTATGCATCACTTTAGCACAACATTGGAGGCCCATTAACTCATGCATAATGTTCTCATTTACGTATGTCCTTAGGTTGACGAGAAGCTCATGTAGTGTACTTTTGAATGATTACTTGGTTGCATGTATCTATAGAATAAAAATTTTATATTTTTGAATAAATTGCTATATCCTATAGTCTTGAGGATGCATCCTTCACATGCAACATAGCACTTGTATTTCTTTAACGGTCTCATTTAAAATCCTTATTCCATATTTTTTTGCTCTCATGTTCAATTTGAAATGTGTACTACAACTTGAAGACAAATTTTGCCGAATTTCATTGAGCAATGCATAAGTTATGGGTCATGCAAGTTACCTATATACAAAAAAGTCCCTGAACCTCACAAAAAATGACTACACCGAAGCAAACAATAACCCATACTTTAAGAAAAAGTGAAAGTAGTGTGGAGTGCTATGACCTATCAGGGCATCACCACCTTTTTGTATGAAAGGTATAATAAATCTCTTCCAATCATAAATCCTTTTGGCCATGGAGCATATTGTACATTCCTTGTGGCCACCAACTTGACTCCGCATTTTCTTATCAAGTCATCCATCGTCTCCATGTCCTTGTGTTTTAGCTCTCTTGAGACTATGCTAAATACCTGATCAATATCCTCATGTGTGTGTCCAACCAACAAAAACCCAACTTCAATCTCATTGAATATTCGATGAGCGATTAGCATTTAGCAAAATGCAAAGAAGAGTACATTCTTATCCCCTCATCCGCAATTGTCTGCTTCTATTCTCAAATTTTTTGGTAGGCGACCTTTTTCTGCATGTACACTATGAATTGCCTTCATAACGAATGTCACAACTTGATTTCTATCATGTAGATGCAAGGAATCAATCCATATGTCTGCAAAAAAATTATATCCATGCACTAACACTCCACATAAAAGTGTCTACAAAAAGCACTTACCTTGTAGCTTAGGTAGAGTGTTAATGAATCTAGGTAATGTATTGTATTCTAATCCATATCATCTACGATTATAACGCACATGTGATCATTTGAATGAGAAATATCTTGCTCCTTCCAAAATACATATTCTACTCTAGAATGCTGAACAAGTTCATGATAAAATTCTCTATTTTGTATGTATGCTTCTCTTTGTTGTGGAGACATTGCACTCTCAAGTGCTCACTTTAGATCATCATAGTCACTACACTTTGATATTTTTTGCCTCTTTAGGATTTTAACATGTCCAAAGCTCTTCTTCCAGAGAGTATAGAAATTGTGAAAAGATGTCGGAGTATGCCCTCTTTGCCTCTGTGTTTCTCCAATAGACTTAAATACTTCTTTTTTTGTCAAACCTATCAAAAGATGCATTTTAGATAGATGGGGTTGAGGTAAAGCATTTTCTTTAATGTAGTGTTACAAAACTGCTCTTACCGAGACCATTAAGGCTCTTATTTTGGGCCTTATTGCATTTCCATGAATGTTAAATTTACTTCATACTTTCCTTTATTATATTATGTGCCATGTGATAATCCCATAGTAATGTGATATGCATTATTCCAAATACTTTTTCCATTTATAAGAGGCTTTATATGTTCTCCGAAACTTTGTTTTTTCTTGTCATTTACCAAAAAGCAAGAGAGCCTCGTGATCAGTAGGTATTCATTTCTTTTGCTCCCTCTCCTTGCCACACCTGTTCTCTACACCCATTGATGTCATGTAAGTTAATGGAATGCATACATATGTGCTTACAACATGTAGATCACATTGCTTTTAGGATAACATCTTCATTCATTACTCTTATTCTCTTTGGTTTCTTTTCTACATCTGCCTGGACTCGCTTTCTTTTCATGCATATGTATGTCTGTTTTCATTTCTTCTCTACATACTTATTTGAATTTGTACACTTCTCCCCATCAAATTTATTTGTCACTTTTTTTTCATTGGATGTTGCATCCTTGATCTTATCACAGTCAAAGTCAAATACCAAATAGTCCTTTGTTGATTTCATTCTTGTCTTTGAAGCAATCGTAGGACCATTTGAATCAATATGCATGTCATACATGTTTGATAAGCCAACACTTTCAAACTCTTTTCCCTTGTCAATGTGTGTGAATTCATCCACTATAGATAAGACATCACTTCTAAAACCTTTTGCTTTCTCAAACCAATGAACTCGAGTATCCACTCCCAATAAGATCTCACTTCTATAGTTAAGTGCATTGAAATCATCCAAGTTTGAGGGGAAAACATTGATGATATCTTTATCATTCTTGATGTGCATGAATTCATCGACTCTAGATAAGACATCGCTTATAAAATATTTTTCCTTCTCAGTACCAATGAGCTCATCCACTTCTGATAAGATGTCACTTCTATAGATGATTGCATTGAAATCATCTAATTATGAAGGGACAACACTTTTGATGTCTTTGCCTTTTTCAATATGCATTAATTCATCCAATCCTGATAGAGATGTCACTTCTATACTTGAGTCCATTGAAGTCATCCACGTCTGAAGGAACAAATCTTAGCTCGTTGGGGCATATTATTTAAGTCCTTTGAAATTGTAGTATAGCTTATCTTTATCATTGAAAACCACATGTCCTTTTTTTAATATACAAAAATTGCATGCTCCATCTTAAATCTTTTCCTTCCTCATAATAGGGACCATCCAGTGATGCTACATTATCATCTATACCATCATTAGTAACTGGTACTTCTCTTTTGCTACATAAAATCACCTCCATCCCTAGAACAAAATCTATATCCATATCCTTTGTGAGAGTCCTTTGTAACAAGCAAGTTGGATGCAACAACAATTACATAAATATTAGTCTCTTATCAATAATCTACTTATTAATTATACTTTTTTATTTAATAGTACTTTAGGAAGGATAAAGGGTTTAGGTTTTAGCATTTACGATATAGGATGTAGAATTAAAAATTGATAGCATAGGCTTTCTATATATGTTAGGCATCGATGGTTGAAACAAGATGAAACTTGGTAGGACTCTAAGACATTATGGCATAAAGATTTTGACTTGATGTTATTTCATCTCAGTCAACTAACATGGGTACCATTAATGTGGTGGATGGTGATTAGATGAAAGATATAGGATGGCTTTAGTGGATGGTGGATGCATTTTGGTGGGCTCCAAGTGGCCATATTTGACTTTGGGGTGGCTAGTTTAAGAAGTAGTAGGCATCTTTTAATGTGGACCCTTGATCTAGATCAAGATCAATGACTAAGATGGAGTGGCATAATGGAGGGTTAGGACAGAGGATGTGTTGGAATGTGGGGAAGAATGATGCATTATGGCAAGAGGAGTGAGAACACAAAAGACTCTTGCAATGGGTGTTCTATTGATTTGAGAGGGAAATCCCTCTTTTATAGAAATGGAGAGAGGGTGGCCTAAATCAATGGCACCTCTCCTACATCAATGGAGGTAACTCCTAAATCATAGTAACTCCACAATCATAGGCACCACCCCATGTGGGGGCCTTTGCATTACATCATCACTTGTGTCATGGTCTATGGCACTAAGTGTGCCTCTTCTACACACACACACTCAACCATATGACTGTTAGAGGATGCACACATGTACCTAGCAAGCACTTGATCACACATATCCCAACATACCCTCCTTCAAGGGTTTGCCTCTTGCTGTGTCTGTTGAGATATGGTGCCATGAGCACATAGATTAAAGGCTAAGGTATGGTATAGGAAAGAATCAAAGTAGCCACCCTAGGATGTGGACTACATGATGTGAGGATGTGGATTGAGGATATCCACAAGGAAAGATGTGGATGAGAGGATCCCACATGGGTTGACTATTCAAAGGGCACTCTCTATATAAGAGGCCTATCATGTATTGTTGAACACACATTGCAATAGAGGAATGCACATTCACTCAAGATTCTGTTTATGAGTCCAAGCTAATCTATCTTGGAACCTTATTGACTTGAGGCACATGTCATGAGCATTCTCTTCATCATGTCTCCACACAGGTTCCATCCACCTTAGAGCGCTTCATAGATCCTGAGGCACACATGCTTTAACAATGTCAAGGATACATCTAGTCACATAGTTTCTCATGCCATCTCATGGTGGTTAAGGATAAATCTATGGCCAGGATCTCATGCTAGCAAAGGTGCCCAAGGGTCAAGGTTTACAAAAATGGGATAGACCCCCCCAAATGGTTATCTCCTTGCATGTACAAGGCATCTTAGGCCTTTGTGTGGACCTAGTTTCTCATGTCTGCAAGATGTACCATGGGGGTAAATGCATTTGACATGGCCTACATCATATGGTGACCAGAGGTGATTTACAAAAGAAAAAACACATAACATTATTTTTGGAGTACTATTCCAAGCAGAAAACCTCAAAATTTTGACCAGGTGATGATAAATAAAGTTCAAGAGACAAAGAGCCCAAAGGCATAGTCTTTATCTTCTACCACAAAGTTTGATTCTTCATTTGTTGATAGAGTTCTACCTTCATCAAGATTTTCTTTGTTGTTGATGCAGTGCTTCTTCACATGAAATGCTTCATTCTCTTGGGAGTCATTCCTCTCCTCTTCTTGGGCTTGTCTCTTGGAGAGGTACTATTTAAGAAAACCTTTTTAGGTGGCAATACTCCATAGTATGATTGGGTACTCCAGAGAAGGCACATATCTTTTTCTTGGTGGTCACCTTGATGAAATATTCACCATTACAGTATTTACTCTCATTCTAGGCTTCTTTTGGAATGCTTTCCTCTTAGATACATAATCAATGTTAGAGGAACAGTATGATGAAGGCATATTGGGAAGGTCTTACACCACTAATGTGGCAGTGTCTAGTCCCTTACAAAGAAGTCTCCTTCTCCACAAGTATAATTGGTTGGAGAGACAGTTAGATACCCCAAACTCTTAGCATAAAGGAAATATAGTGTCTATTGCTTCACAAAATATCATTCAAACATATTCAATTCAAAATATATCATAAATGCATCATGAGCATTTACCAAAACTATCAAACCGTAGGACAGTGCTCCAAAGATAAGACTAAAAAATGCCTCAGATCACTTCCAATGGTCAAACATCCAAAAGCCCAAAGATAACCGAGATAATAATGAAACTTTCTAGAACTTAACCATATTCAATGGTTCATATTAGAAGAAAATATCACTGTTACCCCCAAATTGAATAGTCTGAAGTTGGAGTGCAATTGAAGCTGAAGAGAAAATATTTGAGAGGGCTTTCAAAGGCAAATGGAACCTCTTATTAAGGACTAATTCTAGCAAAGAGGAATGGAAAAATTTTGTGTTGTGTCCTTGTGGAGAGATGCGCCTATTCTGAGTGATATTTGTGTGATTTCTCCACAATCACTACACCATTTGAGCTCAAATTTCTTCAGCAAACTTCTTACTACATTTCCCTGCTGTATCTTAAAGGAACTAGCACAATTAAACTCCAACATGACGAATTCATCAGACAAAGATTGTGTCGGCATGCGCGATAGAGGTGAGCATTCCATAATTCCTCTAAGCAAAAGATTCTCTCCTAGTCAAGGATGCTTAAGCTCAAAGGGCTTGGCAAATGGCGTAGCAGATGGAGAGAACAAAGCTAAGCAAAATCTGGAGAGAAAGAGGGCAAAATGTGGAAGAAGGTGGAGAGTGGAGAAGAAGGTGATGAGGTGGCACTTTGGAGCTATAGTAGGCTAGAGGCTCAAGGGATGGTTTGGCTCTGATACCACATGTTGGAACATGGGGAAAAATAGATGCATTGTGGCAAGAGGAGTGAGAACACAAAAGATATTGCAATGGGTGTTCTATTGATTTGAGAGGGAAATCCCTCTTTTATAGAAATGGAGAGAGGGTGGCCTGAATCAATGGCACGTCTCCTACATCAATGCAGCTAACTCCCAAATCATAGGAACTCCACAATCATAGGCACCACCCCATGTGGGGGCCTTTGCATTACATCATCACCTATGTCATGGTCTATGGCACTAAGTGTGCCTCTTCTACACACACACACACACAACCATATGACTGCTGGTGGATGCACACATGCACCTAGCAAGCCCTTGATCACACATATCCCAAGAGGATGATTATTGAGATTGGAGATCAATCTCCTTAGATGGAGGTCTAGGATGCTTGAGGTGCAATGGATGTCCTATCATACGTAAAGTCTCTATTTGTATTAATTACTTGTTGGGGGGAGGGAAGAGTGGGATATGATGGCGAAATATGTAGGGATAATGAGGGGTGGGGGAGGGCTTCAAGTTAATTAAATATTTAGGGATAAAGGGGGGAAGGAGGCCTTCAATTAAATACGAAGGGGGGGAGGTAGTGGTATACGATGGCAAGATATTTATTAGGGATAAAGCAGGAAGGGGAGAGGGCTTCAATTAAATAAATGGGGAAGGGGGGGGGAGTGGTATAAATATTTACTAGATAAAGGAGGGAGGGAGGTATTCAATTAAATAAAGGGGGGGGGGGGCGATTGTAAAATATTTAGGGATAAATGAGAGAGGGGAGAGGGGAGTGGTATACATATTTAGGGATAAAGGATGGACAGAGGGCTTAAATTACATAAAGGGGGGGGGGGTATACATGGCAAAATATTTAGGGATAAAGGAGGAAGGCAAGAGAGCTTCAATTCAATAAAGGAGGAAGAGGGGAGCGGTATAAATAGTTAGGGTTAAAGGTAGAATGGTAAACCTTCAAGTGAGTAAAACATTTAGGGATAAAAAGGGGGAGAGGAGGGTTTGAATTAAATAAAAGGGGGACACAGGGGAGGAGTCTTAAACGTGATCAATTGGTACATTTTCCTTAATCTAGATCAAGATGAATGGCTAATATGGAGGTGCATAATGGAGGGCTAGGATGAAGGATCATAATGGATGGTGGAGATCAACGTTCATAGATGGAGGGCCAAGATTGAGGCGCATAATGGAGGGCTAGGATTGAGGTGCCTACTATATTCATCTCCTCCCTTGGATCTTCCACCATCCATTATGAAGGATCATAATTGATGGTGGAGATCAACGTTCATAGATGGAGGGCCAAGATTGAGGTGCATAATGGAGGGCTAGGATTGAGGTGCCTACTATATTCATCTCCTCTCTTGGATCTTCCATCAAATCTATGGCCTAGATTGAATTTCCTTCTACACTCATCTCCTCCCTTGGATCTTCCATCAAATATATGGCCCAAATTGAAGACCCTTCTATGCCCATCTCCTCCCTTGGATCTTCCATAAAATCTATGGCCTAGGTTGAAGCGCCTTCTACACCCATCTCCTCCCTTGGATCTTCTATCAAATCTATGGCCCAAAATTAAATCCCCTTCTACACCCATCTCCTCACTTGGATCTTCCATCAAATCTATGGCCTAGATTCTACCAATGCAAGAGAGGAACTAAGTAGGGGTTTTAAAGAACCTCATCGCACACATAGAACACGTGTCGGTCACCAATGTTGGTTTCTAATAACCATGTTGGACGCCAATAGTAGAAAAAAAATGAAACTTGGTATTATTCTAGTAAATGATGGAATAGAGATTTCATCTAGGTTTTATTTCATTTCGAGTAGCATAGCATATTGGTTTACGATAGACAACCCTTCATTTGCCACAGCATGAGCTGAAACATTTTCGATAGGGTAAGTTCAAATCCTTTTCTCTATATGTCATAATCGACGGATAATTGGTATGATTGTCAATAACATTTTATCCAAGCACTGTACCAAATCTTGTCCCATAAATAGGTCTATACATGCCTTTTTGTTTAACAAATCCCCGTTGTGCACATGAGATGCACACTACAACCCGTAAGGGTCACCAATGTTGGTTTTTCATAACCATGTTCGGCATCGATGGTCATAAGAAGAAAAAAATTTGTAGGAATCTATAATATGATGGCACACAAATTATGGCAAGGATCTATTGCATTTGGAGTAGCATAGCATAGGCTAGTATAGCCCTAGGTTTTATTTGATTTCGAGTGGCAAAGAATTGTGGTTTACGGTAGACAACCCTTCTTTTGCCACATCACAAGCTGAAACATTTTTGATAGGGTAAGTTCAAATACATTTCTCTATATCTCGTAATGGACTAAGAATGGGTATGAATCTCAATAACTTTTTACCCAAGACCCATACCAAATCTAGACCCATAAATAGGTCTATTTTTTTTTCGCAAAAAGTAGTGCTTGTTATATTGCTTGAAAACGAGAGTACAAGAGGGCCTAAAGGCCAGCGGGCTACAATCACAAAACGGATACAGCCTGTGGTAACAAAATACTAATTACAAGCCTCTCAGGGCATAATCATCAAAGTGTGGACAAATAGCCACGGTGGGGGGGAGTAATGCCACTGAAGACTCTAAGTAGAGTGCTGGAAGAACAGCTCTCGATGGTCCCAGTCACGAAGGAAGCGTCGTCTCTTCTCCTTCCCTGCCCGGGACTCCCCCTGAATCTGATCCCACTGACCCTTGAGCGTGTGAATGATCGTGCTCCAAATGTCCGCTAGGGTCTGGGTAGCAGAAGAAGCCTGATCTCCTAAGGTCTGCGCGCATCTGGAAGTCCAGATATGCCAGCCTACAATACTCCCTATGATCTCCCAAACTGGGTGCCGAGTCATCACTTTTGCATCTGTCTCTGTCAGATGCTAAGGGAAGCTGTCCATGTATGCCCAGGTGGCCTGCGTGATGAAGAAAAGTGGATCTTGCCTAGAGAACTCATAAGCCAAGTGATGTCCCATCTTAGTGCTGCATCAGCAAACGGCTCCCCAAGTGACTGGTCCTAGCTCAAGTGCAGCCCTCGCTAAGATCCCCATGACTCCCTTCCACACTGTCTGAGCATGCGAGCAGCTCCAAAGGTAGTGCTTCAGGGACTCCTCCTCCTGAAAACACATCTGGTAGTGCCCCTCCTGCCTCACCTGCCTTAGCCAGTTGCCAACTGGTAGCCCCTTGTGGGCCACCATTCAAAGAAAGTAAGAGATCTTCCTCGGCCGCCAGCTTGCCCAAAGAGTCTTCCAGAATGTGCGAAGAAAAACCAGAGATATCCCTTGGGCATACCAACTATGTGCCTGTGTGGGTAGCCTGCGCTGGAGAGCCCCAAGAGCATGCCTACCAGTACGCGCACTGTATGAGAAGAAGGGGGTAGGGTTCTTTGATGTCTCCAGTGGTGGCCAGCGCCACTCCCTTGGGTCCCACTCCACCTTTGTCAAGGAGCGGCCCTCCCAAATCCAGAGTCTCCAGTCCTGGTCCTGCATAATCAGGGGGTCTATATGCCATGTTTTCCCTTGCATCCCTATGATGCGAAGGCACTGCCAGGGAAGCTGGGGGTCGATCATAGCCTCTCTGCTCTAGAGACGGCTATCATCGACGATGGAGAAGAAGTGAATCGAGGAGTCCGAGAAAAGGCTTGCAACCACCAAAGGAATGCCACGGGGTGTGAACTGCCCTAGCCATCTCTCATCTCCCAGGAGGAGCGGTCTGGTGATCATGGGAATCCTCCAACCTGTAGGAATGGCAGCATCGATCTCCGCTCGCCGAGCCTGGATCCCATGTGCCATACCCACTGCTGCTGCCAGCTCGCCTGGCCTCAACTGGCTATAGACATCCCTCCAAACCCAGAGCGAGCGCGCAGGCCCACGTGCCTAGAGCACCCATTGGATATGGGATCTCTCTCCAAGTTGGCGACCTATATCATCTATAACCTGGCTGCTCCAGATTAGGGACTGTCTATCTATCTCCTCTTAGTAGCTGGGGGGAACCTGAGAGAGGCTGTGCCACAACTTCCTCCAGATCGAGATGAGGCTACGGAGGAAGGGGGAACGGGGCTGAGTTAGTGGGGCAAAAGTGAAAATCCACCAGATAGACGGCTGCCAATCACCCCCTCTCTGGGGGTACATGCGCTGAGACCATGATGAAGCAAGAGCTTCCACGTCTGCCCTCCTAGGGTCAGACCGCGGATGACTAACTTGCCAAGTAATGCCTGACTCTGCAGTTCTGGATCTATGATGCCAAGACCGCCCTCTGACTGGGGCCTCTGACTGGGGGAGAATGACCGTCTGCCAGGTGACCCGGGCTCTGGTGGTGTCGGAACCATCTGAGCCAGACCAAAGAAAGTTCTGCACCAGTCTCCTCAACTGGGCTACACACGATCTCTAGAAACACCAGCAAGATGCCACATACCAAGCGGTGGCAAGAAGGACCTGGTTGACCACAAGGGCCCTACCTGCCAAAGATAGCCGTGCTCCAGAAGGCTAGCTTCCATCGTATGGAGACTAGGACCGGTAAGAACTGCCTGCTAAGCCGGCGTGATATCCAGACCTACCTAGAATCCCAAGTAACATGTCATCTGTCCTCTAGGGATCCAGCGAAACCCCAGGAAAATACCCCACTGTGAGCTGGTGGCTCCCGGATCCGTAAGAAAACCAACTGACTTATGCCAGTTGATTTTCGCCCCAGCGGCTAGGCAAAAAACCTCTAAAGACAGTCTCACTCGCTCCAGTGACTCGATATCATCCTGCACATACAAGGCCATGTCGTCTGCATACTCGGAGTCTAGAAGTTCTGCATCGTCTCGAATAGGGAGGGGCATCCCTCAAAGACCAGTGGTACGGGCTCGTAGGAAGTGAGTCATGGCCTTCGCAAAAAATAGGAAGAGGTAGGGTGCAAGCGCGCAGCCCTGATGCACCGAGCGCTCGAGGGTGAATCTCTCCCCCATCCTGCCACTGATGATAACCTGGCTGACCTGTAGAGACTAGCAATACCTCTGATCCACTCGTTTGGAAAACTGAACTGAGAGAGAGTACCTTCCAAGAAGGACCAGTCTACCCTGTCGTACGCCTTCTCAAAGTCAAGAAGGAGTATGGCAAGGTGCTAGCCACTGTGCTGGGCCCAATCCGTCGCCTTTGAGAAAGTGAAAATGTTGTCAAAAATGCTGCGATCTTGGACAAAATCAGTCTGGGTGTCATGGATCAAGTCATGGAGCAGGGGGCAGATGCGGCTACTGATCATCTTGGAGAGGATTTTGTAGGCAGTCGGGAGGAGGGTGATAGGGCGCCACTGTCTGAACGGTCCCCCCCTTTGGGAATGAGGCAAATCAAGCCTATCGCAAGGCTCTCTGGCATCTATCCGCTGGAGAAGATATGTTGGAAGGCTGCGAGCAAGGGCTGGCCTACTCCCAGAAGGTGGTGAAGAAAGCTCTAGAGAGCCCATCCTCACCTGGGCATTTCTACCCATCAATAGTGCTCACCGCATCCTACATCTCTGCCACGGTGAAAGGGGCGAGAAGGGTTTCACTCATGCTAGGCTGCACGAGCAATGGTGTATACCTCCACACCTCCTCCCTCCAACGGCGGGCACGAGGGTCTGGGGGCTCCTGCTGGAACAGGGATCTATAGAAATCTATCGCCAAGTCTCGGACCTCGTCTGGATCTATCCTGACACTACCATCCTGCGCTCTAAGAGATCGGAGCTGTTCCCCTGCTGACCTCTGGCCATGAGTCCTGAAGAACTCTCTGCACATCTTGTTGCCTTTCCTAGCCCAAAAGGACTTGGAAGCATGAAATGAGAACTCTGAGCGTCATTGGGTGATCTCCTCTAGCATGGCTCGGGTTCTAACCTCCTGTCATCTAAGCTCCTCAGAGCCTGAAGAAGACTGCTGCATCCGCTGTATCGAGGCAAGATCTCGTCAGAGACCCCTCTCCTTCACCCACCACTGCTGCCTGACCTGAATCGCCTCCTGCTGACAAATGAGACTAGACTCGGCAAGAAACTGAGCTACCTGAGCTGCCATATCCCCCATGGGGTCCCAATCCTGCTCCCATAGGTCCACTATCCTACTACGAACCGCTGCTCTAGAGTAGATGGAGTCTGGGATCCGACACGAGTGTGGAGGTAAGGAGTGAGAGGCTGAGTCTAGGACTAGGATGACTAGGGCATGGTCAGAGAGGGTCGTCCCTGGAACCACTCCTGACTCTCCACCTCTGCCTAGAGCCCAATCGCTGACATAACTTCAATAACCTTGAGACTTTAGAGGATCAGCAGGGACGAGGCCCAGAGTTCCTCGGTATAGCTCAGGCAGGGCAGGTAGATTGGGACTCCTTGTTTGTTGTGGGAGGTTGGGACAGCTGGAGGGAGCCTTTCTTTTGCAAATGGACAGGGAGTCTGGACTTCTCTTGGGCTTATAGGAGGGAGGGAGGCAGACTTCTGGAGCGGTTGGACCGTTTTTATTAGCATATATTGCACTCAAGATTTCTTCCATACTAGCACAATTTAGAGGATTTACCTTTGTCAGACTTCTTCAATGTGTATCAAAGAGTGCTGCTACATAAGGCTTTGTGGTAGTTACACCTTCAAAATCTATAGCACCATTCGAATAGCAAACTCACATATCATAGTTTGAGTGAATTAACCATCGCCCCTTAATTGTGGATATGCACATGTTTGATAACCATATCGGGAACTCATATATAGTACTTTGCGTCACCGTCCAATGTAAAGATTTTCCCTGATTGATGATCCCTACTTGAATCTAATGTCCATTATTTCCTCCTCCTCTAAAGTTTTCTTGATTGCTATTGTGTTGACCACCTTGGCCGTACTAATTATTTCTATATTCTCTTTCATAAAGACCAAGTTTGTACTTCCTAATGAATTCCCCCCTTCTATTTCCCTCCCCCCCCCTCCATCCATCCCCCCCCCCCCTTTGGATACGAGTCCAGTTACTAGAGGCATGATTGATCTTCATTATTATATTCGGGGGCAATAAGTCTGTCAAAGAGCTCCAGAAAGCGGCTCTCCATCTAAGGTCGGTCGGGGCATAGATATTGAGGATGCCGATGCGGGATCCCTCAATATTCAAGCCCACCCAAAGCGCTCGTCGTCCTGGGATCAGGGTGCCAAAACCACACACATGCTGAACTAGAGAAGCGTCGATGGAGGTACAGACACCCCCGCGCCTCCCCTGCTTGCCAATCGAAGGTTCCCAGTAGGTGTGGAGCATCCTATGAGGACCTTCCCACACTTACTGGTCTGAGAAGCCGAAAGCTTGTGTTCCTGCAATAGGAGCACATGTACCCTTCCCACCAAGGCTGGCTGGAGCTCCTGTCTGAGCACCATCTTCCTGGGGCCGCGGGTTCCTGATGAGTGGAACCCGTTGACGTTCCAAGAGATAATGCATATACTCATGAAGAGGGGAGATGGGCCACAAACAGCTATCTGCTTGCGGTCGAGGTGGTCGGAGGACATCCAGTGTGCAGACGAAGGCACTTCTGTGAGGGTTTCGAAGGAGAGGCCGGATCATCGGACCCATCCTCTAAAACCTTGAACAGAGGGGAGAGGCCCTTCGTCCCATGGTGCTAAGCTCTCTCTAACCAACTCGAAGCCTCCACCAGGGGAATACTGTAGAAGCCCGCTACCTCTGAGGTCCTCCATGGGCGGAGCCCTTCTGTGTAGATCCACTCCAGAGGCGGTCGAATGATGACCAAAAGGCGGAATCGTTTGGTGCTGTGGCGCCATCTCAAACGAACATCACCCTCCTTCCACTGCTGCTGAAGAAGCTCCGCTGCTTTGCTACCAATCCAGTTCTGCACCTGCTCCTGGGACTGATCTCGAATCGTCTCCCAAACATTTTCATTCGTCCATTACTCATTCCCGTCACTGGTGATAGTGAAGGAATAGCTAGGACCATCATGGGGGGCAAGGACAGACACCTTACCCTCCGTCCCCTTTCGGAGGAAGAAGATGCTGATGTCTAGGCATGCAGGGAAGGAGCCAATACCCACTGCATCCAAATAATCCCAAGGTCCTGCTCGGTAAAACTCCAAAGGTAGAGCTCTAGGAGCTGCCCTTGGGTGTGGGGACAAGGATGAGGAGTCTGAACCAAAAATAGGGGTGCTGGCTGTCGAACAAGCTGGAGTGGTGTTGGCAATCTACGAGAAAGGGCCTCTCCCCTCCATCGGGCCAAGAGGGATAGGTGCGGAGAAGGTATGTGCTATCTTCGGGGCTGCAGGCAGAAGGGGGGGTTCCCTCGGGATCAAGCTCGAGGGAGAGAGGGGGGCTGAAACCAAAGGTGCTGGGGGGGATCCTGGAGGGGGGGGAGGTAGGGGGACCGAGGAGGGGGGGGGGGCAGGGTGAAGGATGAGGGGGAGGCTGGCTGATCTTCTCCTTCCCTTTCTCCTTCCCCTTACCGGGCTGTTGCTGATTGGTGACCACAGGGGTCTCTTGCTATAGATGGGAAGGCTTTTTTGGTCCTATTTTGTTTCCTTTCCGTTTTCTTTTGACCTCAATCTAGCTTTCCCCTTCAGGAGGGGGTGTGAATGCCTGGTGGGGGTGATCCTGAGTTGCCTGGATGGGGGCCATCTGAGGTTCTGTCCTCGTGAAGCGAGGGCACGAGCACGCCTGGTGCCCGAAGCTATGGCATCTCAGACACTGATCTGGGCGACCAGTGACCATAATGCACTGTGTCACCACACCTGTGTCTGTCTCAATCTTGAACTTCGAGGGGATACTATGCGGATCTAGGACTGCCACTTTGACACATGGCACCCCTTGGGCTGCCGCCGCATCAATGAAGGTGTCCTACATGAGCCAACTAAAGTGCACCCCCAGGTCCTTGATGATCGGGCAAAGCTCAGTTGCGAGGCCTAGGAAAATGAGGGTAACTGGATGGCGAGGAATGCGGAAGCGGGCATCGAAGTCCGCTACACTGAAACCCCTATACCATGGGACCATAAGGATGATCTTCCCACCCACAGAAGTAGGGGACCATCTGACCGTATCGCTCGCAGCCTATGCTGAGGAGAGCTTGAGCCAGAAGATGCCACGTCCCATGAGTGCGACCTCCTCAATGTGGCTGTCCTCAAGGTAGAGGGTGGACTGCAACCAGTCCCTGATGTTTGCTTGTGAAGGGGCGTAGCTAATGACTCTCCCATAAACGGATGTCTGGGAGAAGTCCGTGGTGGCCTGCTTCACCAAGGAGACCTGATGCTCTATCAGTGTTATGCGGTAGGCTAATGGAGGGGGGGTCCGTATGGGCCATCGGGTTCCGGGCTCACGGCCGCCATACCGCACCGACAAACTGTGAATGCTCCAAAAGGCAGGGGAAGGAAATGGCAGAGACGATGGAGGGGGGAGTGGGACAGAGGCGGGGGAGGAAAGAGGGAGGGATGGAGAAGTACGGGGAAGCGAGGGGAGGAGAGGTGGTGGAGAGGGAGCGAATGGCGGAGGGGGAAGGAAAGGAGGAGGGAGGGGGGGCAGCACAGTGCAGGGCAGGGAAGAGGAGGAAGGAGAGGGGGGGTGTGGCAGCGCAGTGCGAGAGGGGGCAGGGAAGAAAGGCGAGGAGGGAGGGGAAGGGGGGGTGGCAGCATTGCGTAGCAGCGGGGAGGGGGAGGAAGGGGCGGGGGGGTGGTAGCGCAATGCAAGGGGGGGGAGGCGGGGAGAGGACGGAGGGGCAGAGACGGAAGGAGAGGGGGGGGATGGCGGGCGGAGAAGGAAGAGAGGGGGACAGAGGGGCGCGGCACGAGGCGGCAGAGAGAGAGGAGGGGGAGGAGAGAGGGGGCCGCGCAGTGCGAGGGGGGATAGACGGGAGCGGGGGAGGGGAGGGAGCATTCGTAGGAGCGTGATACATCCCATAAATAGGTCTATACATGCCTTTTTTTTAAATAAATCCCCATTGCGCACACTATAACACGTGAGGGTCACCAAAATTGATCTTTCATAACCATGTTTAGGTTTTTATTTCATTTATAGTAGCGTAGCATATTGGTTTATGGTAGACAACACTTTTTTTGCGACTGCGGACTCAAACATTTTTGATAGGTTAAGTTAAAATCCATTTGTCTATATCTCGTAATGGACTGAGAACTGGTATGACTCTCAATAACATTTTATCCAAGCCCCATATCAAATCTTGAACCATAAATAGGTCTATACATGCCTTTTTATTAGACAAATCCCCGTTGTGCACACTACAACACATGAGGGTCACCAATGTTGGTTTTTCATAACCATGTTCATCATCGATGGTTAGAAGAAGACAAATATTTGTAAGAATCTAATGCATGATAGAATAATGATTATGGCTAGGCTTTGTTGCATTTGGAGTAGCGTAGTATATTGTTTTAGGGTAGAGAACCCTATTCTATGTCACACTACAACGAGAAGTTATTTTGCTAGGGTAAGGTCAAATCCATGATTCTATATCTTGTAATTGACCAAGACTGGTATGATTCTTATTCATATTATACCTAAGCACCGTATCAAATCTTGTCCCATATATAAGTCTACACATGGCTTTTTGTTTTAAAGAACCTCATCGCACACATAGAACACATGTGGGTCACTAATGTTGGTTTCTCAGAACCATGTTGGACTTAGTCGAAACAAGATGAAACTTGGTAGGATTTTAATACATGATCAAATAGAGATTTTTTCTAGGTTTTATTTCATTTCGAGTAGCTTAGCATATTGTAGACAACCCTTCTTTTGCCACACCATGAGCTGAAACGTTTTTGATAGGGTAAGTTCAAAACCTTTTCTCTACATGTATTAATGGACCTAGAATTGGTATGAATCTCAATAACATTTTACCCAAGCACCATACCAAATCTTGTCCCATAAATAGGTTTGTACCTCGTTTGTACATGCCTTTTTATTTTACAAATCCCCGTCGTGCACACTACAGTACGTGAGGGTCACCAACATTGCTTTTTCATAACCATGTTTGGAATGGATGGTCAAAAGAAGAAAAGAATTTGTAGGAATCTCTTATATGATGGCATAAAGATTATGGATAGTATATATTGCATTTGGAGTAGCATAGCATATTGTTTTAGGCTAGATAACCCTTTCTTTGCCATCCTATGAGACGAGAAATATTTTTGTTAGGGTAAGGTAAAATCCATGGCTCTATATCTCATAATGGACTGAGGCTTTGTATGATTCTCATTAATATTCTACCAAAGAACCGTATCAAATCTTGTCCCATAAATAGGTCTGTACATGAACTTTTTTGTTTTGAAGAACCTCGTCACACACAGTATAACACATGTGGGTCACCAATGTTGGTTTTCAATAACCATGTCAGATATCAATGGTCAAAAGAAGATGAAACTTGGTACGAATCTAATATATGATAATATAAATATTTTGGCTAGGCTTTTATTTCATTTCTAGTAGCATAGCAAATAGGTTCATGGTAGACAACCCTTTTTTTGCCAAATTGCGTACTCAAACATTTTTGATAGGGTAAGTTCAAATCCATTTCTCTATATCGTGTAATGGACCGAGCATTGGTATGACTCTCCAATAACATTTTACCCAATCCCCTTGCCAAATATCGACCCATAAATAGGTCTATACATGCCTTTTTATTTCTAAATCCTTGTTGTGCACACTACGACATGTGAGGGTCACCAACATTGATTTTTCATAACCAAATTTAGCATCGATGGTTAATAGAAGACAAATCTTTGTAGGAATGTAATACATGATGGCATGAAGATTATTTCTAGGCCTTATTGCATTTAGATTAGCATATAATATTGTTTTAGGGTAGAGAACCCTCCCTATGTCACACTGCCGACGATAAATACTTCTACTAGGATATAGTCAAATCCATGGCTCATTATCTTGTAATGGACCGAGACTTGGTATGCTTCTATACCAAAGAATTGTAGCAAATCTTGTCCCATAATTATGTCTACAAATGGATTTCTATTTTACAGAACCGTGTTTACAAATATGGTGTGAGGGCAAACATTTTCAGACACAACGGATTGATGATAAGAGAAACACACAAGATTGCAGCATCATTGCTAGCTTTGAGGGAGCCAATGGAGCCATGGATGATTATTGTGGCATTATCCAAGATATTATTACGCTTGACTTTCAACGCTTCTTTGTGTATGTTTTGGATGTCAAGTGGTTTAAGGACATGGTGGAAAGAGGCCCTAATGCAACAATCAAATGCCATGCAAGTGGCTTTGTAACTATTGACTCCACAAATTTTTGGCAAAGCAAGGACACACTAATACTACCGCAACAATGTGAAAAGATAATGTACACATATATAAAAATACTCACTTTTTTATATTTGATACCTTTGATGCAACGAAAATAACATGTTTGTATTTGTGTTTGAATTAGGTTGTCTATCAACCAATGGTGGATAATAATAGGTGGTGGCATGTCATACCTATTACGCCACGTTCCAAAGTGATGCATAGTACAATAACGACACCTAAACTAGCCACAACACGAGTGCACATAATTGAGCGACACAAATCAACATTTGTATTCTAGAGGATAGTATAGAAAGGAGAAGTAAAGGACAGACATGTAGAGGCCTGAGGGGAAATAATCTGATGATGAGCCATGAAGTCCAAGTGCTGATCTAGCTAAGAAAATAGCACACATTGAAGTGGGCAAGGAAGCTATGGATGTGAGGAAGGAATACAAGGGAGAGTTTTGATTCCTTAGCTCTTCCTCTAAATAAGCAATTTGCAAAGATCATGGTTAAGATCTACATGCAAATAATTGTGCCACCTGCTAATCATCCTGAGGCATTGCATAACAAGCAGCCAATTTTATCCCAAGCAACCAGAGTGCAAAATGGGCAAGGAAGAAATGACTACAAATTAACAAATTGTTGATTCATTCTCTTTGTACCCATTCCTTGCCATGAGTCGAACAATCAAAGAATAAAGAGAAATACCCGATTGTTATTGAGCTCCAACAAGAACATAAGTAGTAGCTTAAAGATTCATAGAGTAGGAAGAATTACTTGATTTTTGTCGTTGACATGATTGCTACAAGCTATAATAAAGCAAGAAAGCAACTACCAATGGGCAGTCCAAAATCTATGGGGTGCAGTTGCATTAGTTAGACTACTGATATTGCATTCCATCAAAACCATATTTCTCTTTGAACTTCTTGTAACGCATCAAAAGGGTCACCCTAGAATTCTGCTTGACTCCTCACCTGTCCAACCCATCATTCAACCATAAAGCTGCCTTGCCTTGGGTCCCCAGTCAAATTGAAAAGCCTTTTGCTTTTGTTTGAAGAGACATGATTGCCCCTACATGTGGAGGTTGATCTATCTGGGCCATTGATACATGTCTTACTAATGCTAAATAGCAAGACATAGATGCATGTGACACTTTTCTTAGACTAAGATTGAGATTGAGAGTGAGAGTGCCTATGATAGTGACACTGAATAAGAGAAGCGAGTAGTTTTGAGAAAGAGGGGGGGGGAATAGAAAGGGTGAAAAATATTTCTTTCACCCCATACTACATTGCATAACATACGATACAAGATTCAACCTTTTTACAATATCTCATAGACAAAGTAGACTATGGCTAAACTAAAATTTGGTAATGGACATCAAAACTAAGTATTAGATATTGGGTTCAATATAGATGTACAAATATTTAAAATCTAGTAATGGACATCAAAGCTAAAATATTAGATATTAGGTTCAACATGTACAAACTTTGAAAAAAGCTTGAACAATTCCTTGCAAAAACCATCAAACTAGGATAATGATGAAGTGAGGATGGATAAAAGGAAGGTGGGAACGAGAGAGAGAGAGAGAGAGAGAGAGAGAGAGACTCATACATTCACCTTTTGGTTTAGAATCCCTCAAGACGACGTGCGCTCTCTAGCCCAAGTGCTCTTCTTCTTTCTCTGGAAGAAAGGAAAGATTCAACAGTTCCACCGACAAGAGTAAAGGTTTGGATACTTTAGTGGAGGTCTAGAAAGGACAATATAAAGAGAAGAAAGTGTAGGTTGGCCTTCCTCATCGTCGTACAAAAAGCACCCACTCACATCACACGTTCGTCTCCTTTGAAGGCCAGAGGTTTCCCCTTTGCAAGTTGTTGGAGACACACCTCCCCTTTCTTTCCAGCTTTATTATTCAGCCACCGCCAACCACCTCCCCTTTACCTCCTATTCGCCTTCAGCTTCAGCTATATCGCCATAGTGGTGTTGTCGTAGTTTAATGGCAGGTGCCATGAGGTGCACTTGGAAGATTCTTGTCGTCCTCTATGCAACTGCAATGTTGACTTATGTACAAATGGGCACCGCTAAGTATGGGCTTGCATTTTGCCCGCAGAACGAGAGCATGCTAAGCACTTCGGCTCGATCCATGGATATCAAAGCTATTAGAGACAAACATCGGGAAGGTGGAAACACGGGGATGAATCGACCAAACTCGGTCGACAATCAACGTCTGGGGCGACATTTTTGAAAGTCGGTAATAGCACAAAGCTTTTTATATGAACAAGAAGGTGCTAACCACAAGGAACTTCTCACCAATCCCTATATAGGAATTTGGTGTTGATCTAGAAAATTTGAGCATATTTCCTAGATAGAAAGATGGATTTTCTCCTCTTAATCTAGGAATTTATTCTTTTTCCTATATAGACAGCCAATGCTATCTAGGAAATGTGACTTTTCCTATATAGACAGCCAATGCTATCTAGGAAATGTGACTTGTAATATGGAGAATCAAGTGGATTCTATGTTTTCTATCTAGGAAATGATGTCTTTTTTTCTAGCAAATTATATTTTCTATATAGATCACTCAATGCTATCTAGGAAATGTGTATTCCTATATTTCAAATGAATTTTTTCTTTTCTATGTAGGAAATACGGTCTCTTCTAGGAAATATGTATTTTTATATGGAGAATTAAGTGGATTGTATGTTTCCTATATTGGAAATTAGAAAGAATGTATCTTTTGTATATGGTGATTGCAATTACCTACATGTATGTACATATGAGGAGTTTTTTGTGTACTAAGCAAGAATGTTGAATATTCCATATAAAAAAAATATTTTTATATAAAAAATGAGCATATACTTAACAAGTGTCTATCATTGTAATTTTAATAAGATATATGTTGTAGGCTAATTATATTTTTCTTTAATTTTAGAACATTATATTTCTTCTATATGTTGTCCAAATAAAAGTGATAGTGAGAAGTACATGTGCTTATTTTTCTTCCAAAAATTTCATGAGAATTTGAAATGAAGGTTTCTCCATTTTGTAGGTGTAAAAATCAACTATCTCATGCTCCCAATAATAAAATTATATCTCAAAATAAATGCTCTCTAACATAAGATAAATATTGTATACCATTAAATTTATGAAGTTTATTAAATTAATTACGAATATGCCCTCAATCTTTCAGTAAGAGGCCAAAGGATGATCTAAGAATTCCAAACTAGTTGTTACAATTCGATGTAATCATTGCATTTCGAGAGGGAATAGTGAATCACTTTAGTTTGGAACCTTTCCATTGATCAACTTCTTTACATTGAACTTTACTATACATATATGTGGAAGGAAAATTTGACACATGGCTCCATGAGGGGGTAGTAAATAAAATGATGCACCAATTTTGCATTGTCCTTGTAAAGTTCCAATGTTCATTAGACACCGAATGTGTGGCTAGGAAGGAAGAATATCCCAAATTTTCATGTGAATCCTATTATGTGAACAAAAAATATGTAACAATCATCAACAATGATACCTCCAATCATCCCCCAATCATATTATTGGTAATAAAATTTTGATAGGTCTTGAGTAGTTTCCATATCCCTACAAAGTTCCGTTTTTGTTGATGGTGCTTTTCGCATTCGACAATACATCCTTGGAGATGGTGTATATGCACTTACACCATGGTTCATCAGTCTATATGTGACCCCTAGCACGGACCTGCAATAATGCAAGCTCAACTTCTATCTATCCTCCACCTACATTGTTGTGGAACATGCATTTGGTTGACTGGCAATATCTCATGAACTCATCAAATGATTCCACTATGATGGATGCATGCAAGGAAGCTGGGATTCATGAACTTATCAAATGATTCCACATTCTGGTGGGTCTATGCACAGGAAATCTGGGTGTATGGAAATCACATGAAGGTAAGTATTGCATGAACTTATCAAATGATCCCAAATTTTGGAGGTCTATGCAAGTTACATTTGAGTGTATGGTTCAATGACCTGAAGGTTAGACCTGCTTGAACTTATTGAATGATCCCACTATGGTGGATGCATGCAAGGGAGATGGGGTACATGAACTTAGTAAATGATCCCACTATTTGGTGTGTGGAAGGCATACCATCAGACTTACATGATCCAACTTGAAGGGACTATGCAAGGGTCTTATTTTTTGTGTGGAAGGCATACCATCATACACACCTTTTGTTTGGTGTATGCAAGGGACTCATCAAATGAACATTGAACCCATAGATGAACTTATCAAATGATCCCACATTTTGGTGGGTTTGCACACAAGCCACTAACATGAACTTATCAAATGATGTCACCCTTTGCATTGCACAAGAACCACTCACATGAATCCATCACATGATACGACTCTTTAGTTTGCACACAAACCACTATCTTGAACTTATCAAATAATCCCACCTTTTGCGTTGCACAAAAACCACTAACATGAACTCATCAAATGATCTGACTCTTGGTTTTGCACACAAGCCACTATACATGAACTTATCAAATGATCCCACTCTTTGCATTGCACACAAGGCACACACATGAACTCATCAAATGATCCGACTCTTTGCATATATATCTTTTGCATCTCTCATCAGTAAAGCTTAAACTATAATTTGTGAGTTAAATACAAAAACATGCCTTGTATCTACTATCAACCATGTCATGACTCATTGATGAATAATTAATAAAGAAGACTCGAATTGTTTAACATGTTCGAGAGACACTATATGATTCCATATATGTATTATGTATATCTTTTGTGTATCTCATATATGCAGATATGGTTGTTTCTATATATGATTCTACATTTGGTCTTCGTTGTAACTCTAAAGCTAGGACATATATATATATATATATATATATAGCTTATGCACACTACCAACAACCCACTCCATTTGCTCTTTTATATCTATGTATGCCTATGTCTATGTATGCATATCCCTACATATGCCTATGACTATGTATGCCTATCTATGCTAGTATGTGACTTACGCTTTATGTAAATGCTCTTTCTTGTAACTCAAGAACTCAAGATCAAACAATCTTAGCTTCCATCATTTTCCAACTAAACATGCATACAACAAAACTCCATGCTCAAATTATGCAATTGTTAACATTTGAACTAATTATGAATCACACATGCATAGTGAGGATTTGATCAATTTGAATGCTACTATTCAATCACACATGCATAGTGAGGATTTGATCGATCTGAATGCTACTATTCTCCAAGACCTTGTCCTTGCTTTCATCCCACATCAACTATTTTTGCTAGTCCTTGCCATGAGCATTTAGGATTAGTTCATGTCACGAATCAAAGGAAAGGACTGTCATTCTCCTTAAGCTTAAAACCAATTTCTTTTTTATCATGATATCACTTCTATTATTTTGTCTAGATATAGCATTTAGGTAAGCTCTTTCTCTATGCTCATCCAATGAAGAAATCTAGAAAATCCATTGCTCGACTCTAATGTTCTAATGTCGAATCATAGCATCATAATTTTGATTTCGATATGCAATCTATACTTTTTGTGCCATACATGAGATAGTATGGTTATGTCTCATGCCCTTCTTGTAAGTCAACTTATATATGTACATTGGTTGTGGCACTTTTGACCCCAAAATTGTAATCTCGCATTAGATGTTTTTCAAAGAATTGCAAAGCAATTGACTTGGCCCATGTGGTTAGAGCATATAGTCATTTAATAGGTTGGTTGCGGGTTCGAAACCCTCTTCAGCATAAAATCTGGATGGGCAGGGATATCTATTTTGCACCTCCAATTGTACAACACCAAGGTATAGATGTTAGGGACACAAGATTTAAAAATTTAGTTGGTTTTTACTATGTTAGAATTAGTTAGTATTGAAGGGGAAGGGTTAAAGGGGTAAACAGAAAAGGGGGGAAGTGCCAAAATGCATTTTGGGGGAAAAAATTCCCCCAAAATGTTTCCCCTGCTACCCTAGCCTCGAACGGCTCCTAACGGAATGAAACTTGCCTGTAGCTCTTTGCTCTCATGCTCTCGTGCTCTATGCTCTCATGCTCCTTGCCCGTAGCTTGGAACTAGACTTTTGAAGTTCCCTACCATTCATAATTTGTACTCTTTGCTCTCATGACTCATGAGCTGCTTCTACAAAATTTGCACATCTGCGTCGTCCTCGTATCTCTCTGCTAGGTCGTGACCTGCAATAGAGCAGACTAGAGCTTCTGCTGTTGCCTGCACATCCTGTAGCTACTTGCAGTCAAAGCGTGCAATGCGACGTATGTATGTAGCTCTCTGGTGGTGACTGGTAGGTCTCTTCTGCACATCCTGCATGGCGCACATAGCTCTAGCTCATCTACGTCCATATTCCTATGTGTACCATGGCTAGCAGCTGCAATAAACACATTAATCCGTTCGTCGACTTGCAGGATTCCCAGCACTAGGCAGCTCTAGCTGTTCGAGGCAGTACGATACCATTTGGAGACTTGGAGCTACTTCGAGTCTTGGATGACCTTCGTTGCTCGTGAGCACTCAGTAGCTCGTGAGCTAGCGGGCTAGATTGCTGCTTCTAAAACTTTCTACAAGAACAGATCAAGGTATTTCTATAATGCTATATATTGCATTATGCTCGCTCGCTTGCTCTCTCTCTCTCTCTCTCTCTCTATATATATATATATATATATATATATATATCTATATATATATATGTCTATTTCGATAATTCTATATGCATTATGCTCTCTCTCTCTCTCTCTATCTCTCTCTCTCTCTCTCTTCCTATATTTGTATAAATGTAAATTCAAAATTTAGTTTTAAAATGTATATAAATATAAAGCTCATGTTTATTCCTACGATTGTTAGAATGCTTTAGTTTTAAAATGTATAATATAAAGCTCATGTTTAAAATCTTTATGATTCTATTTAATGAATGGATGTCCTTCTATATGCCTATGTGAATGCCTATGTTTCTATATTCATTACGCTCTCTCTCTCTCTCTCTCTCTCTCTCTCTCTCTCTCTCTCTCTCTCTCTCAGTATTTCAATAATTCTATGTGCATTATGCTCTCTCTCTCTCTCTCTCTCTCTCTCTCTCTCTCTCTCTTCCTATATTTGTATAAATGTAAATTCTATATGCCTATGTGAATGCCTATGTTTCTTTAGTCTATGTTTATATGGAAATTATGCTTCTATGACATTGATGAATGCCTATGTTTATGCTTGCCTATGTTTCAATATGCCTATGCTTCTTTAGTCTATGTTTCTACGGAAATTACTCCTATGTTTCTATATTCCTATGCTTCTATGGAAATTATGCTTCTATGCCATTGATGAATGCTTGTGCTTATGCTTGCGCATGTTTCTATATGCTTCTATATCTTTCTACTTCTATATTGCTATTTATGCTTTATGTTCCATATCTACATGCATCTATAAGGTAACGGTGTTTCTATGCTTCTATAAGGTAATTATGCTATGCTTCTATGGAAATTATGCCTATGCTACTTTAGTCTATGTTTCTATGAAAATTATGCCGATATTTCTATATGCCTATGCTTCTTTAAGTCTACGCTTCTATGGAAATTATGGTTCTGTACCATTGGTGAATGCGTATGTTTATGCTTGCATGTATTTTGGACTCTAAATTCTTGCTATTTTTCTTATCATGCATTGTACGATGGATTGTGTGCACATAGATGGATGTTGTACCTAGACCAGGCTATAGGTAGTGCATGTGCAACTACAGGTGCAAACACACACCTAGTGGAATGCAATTTGTGAGTAGGGCCACATATTTTCAACATTTTCAGCATGATGTGCATGGAGATGTTCATTCAGCTATTAAGAGACAAGTGGAAGAAGTAAGAGTATCACTAGCAGCACATATGCAGGAGCCAAGTCATACTTCCAACCCTGATATAGAGGAAAGAAGACATATGTGAGAGTCAAGTACTACTTCTAATTCTGAGAGACGAGTAAGGAGGGTATGGTGCAATTGCATTATCTATTGTGGTGGAGGACATGAAGTAGCACCTTCCACTCTCATGAAGCACAAACAAATACAAGAAAGATATACAAGGATACTCTCAAATATCGGGTTCTCAACATTGGGTGATGATCTTGAAGGATGCCATGGGTTTAATGATGAAGGAGAGGCTGATTTTCCTTACAATGAGGATAATTTCTTTGGGGACACTAGGGTTAGGGATGATGACGATCCACATGAGAGTACTGGTGATGACCTACAAGAAAACATTCAAACCTCTTTAGAGGATAAAATAATAGAAAGATACATTGACATGCAAGGTTTGTGGGATAGGCATTAAGCATCAATACAATTTCAAGATGAGATTCTTCAGCTATTATTTGGAGATATGGGAGGCAAAAGGGTCGAAAAGAGAAACAATACAAACAAGAAGCAAAGTCTTAGTTCATTGTTAGTTTGACTTCCACCAACGTGGGATGGTGATCTAGATGGAGTGAGAGTTCCAGCTTGTTGGAATTAGCTAAATAACTTGTATATTGGATTGGGAATGGTCCAATCACAACGCTTCAGAATGTGCACGGGAACTAAAGATTATGCACATGGGCCTAAGGTGTTTCAGCCTAGCAATGAAGATAGATATACAAGAATGGTTATGTATTGCCTTTGTGATAGAGATGCTAGAAAGAAAAAGAAGCTGAAACGCGATTGCATACAGTGCTATGAGAATTGTCAAAAGTGCAATCGTATGAGAAAGGACATGATTGTATTTTATTATGTCCCTTTGAAACAACAACTATCACCATTAACAAAGAGTTGGTCCAAAGAGCTGAGTCAAGGTGATGTTGCTCGCTTCCTTGAGCATATTTTAAAGTCCAAAGAGCTGAGTCCTTTGGTACAAGACATGCTTGCTAGCGTCAAAGCTCGAGCAAAGCCCCAACCACACAGGATTATATTCCTTCTAACACAATAGAGGTCAAGGAGAAGATGAATGGTAGATGTAGATCTAGCATTGACCCTTTGGTTGAGACACCCACATATGAGCAAATAGTTCATGTTCCAAGGAAAAAAGATCATGATGCTAGCAAATTGTATGGGAAAGAGCTTCTCTTGAAGCACTTCAAAGAGCAACATTCTATGTTATGTGTCAATCGACACCGTGTTTATAGTTGGTTTGACAACACCAATCTAGACTTTTGCCATAATTCAAAAGGGAAAGAGCAAATCAAAGATATAATCTCTCAAAAGCTCCATGAGATATTACCCTTGCACTTTCCAGGAGCTAGCTACTTTTGGAAAGATGAAGACATATATCAGTGGGTCTTAGTGTGGATGCAAGGGAAAAGGAAGTATGAAAATAGGCGGAGAAAAGAGATGGTTGTTTTTCCAAATGCAAGTCCAATCCCACAAGAAATGGTGAGATAAATGTTATAATGTGACAATAATCATAGTGCTTTTCATATCTTCATCTTGATTTTAAACTAGTTTCTTAAGAGATTCTTGTCTTTTAAAGCATGCATATTAGATTTAATTTCTCATTGGACATGTACAAGATAGTGATGCACTTACAAATGCGAGTAACAATAGCAATCTGGATGGTACTTTCTCAAATCAAGTACTTGGTAGTTTCATTGGAGCTCTTATTTATTCTAAATTGGTTTCTTATGAAATACATGCAGTTGATTTTCTATAAAAACTTCACGTGTTTGAGTTTTATTGTATTTATCTATGTTTAGTTTAGTCATGAGATATATCTTGAACTTTCTTATTGAAATTTTGCAGGACAAGGAAGTTGCTACCTTGCACAACACAAGCAAAGAAGACGTGTAATTCACCTTTGAATGAGGTATAGGGGTATACCAATTGGAGTCATAGTACTATTTATAGCTTCATGTTGCTTTTGAATTAGTTTCTTGATTTTCATATTGATAATCAAGTCAAATCCTTGACCTTTCAAAGTTTAATTTAGTCATGAGATATATCTTGAACTTTCTTGAATGACATTTGGTAGGAAAAGCAAGTTGTTAACTCGCACAACTCAAGTAAAGAAGACATGTGTAATTCGCCTTTGTATGAGGTATAAATTAGAATCATAGTACTTTTTTGATCTTCATGCTGATTTCGTATTAGTTTCTTTACATGAAAAGACTTTGAAGTCTTCTTAAACATCTGGTACTTTTTTGAAACAAGAACTTGGTGTGCCACTAAAACTCTTACTTATTCAATATTAGTTTCTTAAGAAATATGTGCATCCTAATTTCTACAAGACCTTAAGTTAGATTAATTTAGATTTCCTTTTCATATTGTAGGACAATGATACACAAATTCATACGGGTCACGAGAGTGTTGTTATGGGCACCTTTCTGAATCACGTGCTTTGTGACTTCAAACATGTTAAATCCTTGACTTTTGATAGTTTAATTTAGTCATGAGATATATGTTTTACTTTCTCTAATATAATTTTGTAGGATCATGAGTGTTGATGGGGATGATGACCTTGATGAACAAGATGGAGAGATAGGTGGATGGAAGGTATGTAAGCTCAGTATTTTATGTCAAGAAGTCTCATGATTAATACTCATTTAATTTTGAAGTTTTATTAAATACTTAAATTTTATGGGAGAAAGAATCAAGTATGTATCAAGCGGATATGAGTACCATGGAATCCTCATTTCAGTTTCAAGTATAAGTATGCATTTTATCAATTTATATATATATTTTTTAGATTGAATATATTTAACAATTTGCAACCTTGCTAATTGTAGGATGATTATTGCTTAAGCGTGGAAAATGGGACACAATTTCCAAGTTGTGGATCTTTTTTGCAACTTCTGCAAGGTGTCCATAGCGATGGCACAGCTTTACGAGATGTTCCATATATGCAGGTAAAGATTTAGTCTTTCTACATTAAGTACACAACAAAATGTTAATAATTGACATAAGGTATTGTTTGTTGTCATCTATTTTAGAAACAAATAACAAATCAACCAAATAGCTATGCTTCAGACTTTTAATAGTAGTCAAAAAGAGCCAAGGGCCGTGCCAGGTATTGTTGCCTTGAATAATATTTTTTTGCAAGTCATGTTTAGTTACTTTGTACTAATTATTTAAAAGGTGTATTGTTCAATATCAAAGTTCCATTCTAGTATATTGTTTAATATCAACGTTCCATTCTAACATATACGATGTTTGTTTTGAGAATCCTGTAGGAAAAGCAAAGCATGTTGAGATTGCTACTAATGATGTCATTAGGAAGAGTGCACGTCCTCGAAAGGTATGAGCAACTTTTCAAATGATCTTAAAAAAACAAGAGAGGGGTGTTACATTTATTGAGCTATATTTTGGATTGCTATGTAAGCATGAAATTGAAAAGAATAATGGGTGATGAGATGAAAAAGGATTCCAAGCAAAATGATTCCTCTCTCTCAAAGGTATGTATATTCTATCATACAAATGAGTTCTCCAAATATTTAGCAATACATTTATGTAAGCGTCTATCATTATGTGTATGAATACTCATAATATTTTAACTTTCAAATAGATTGAGCATAAAAAGAAAGTTTGTCATGACAAGGATTTTAACATTGGACCTACAAAAGAAAAAAGAAAGTTCAAGGTAAGTAATTGCTTTTAATTTCACTATAACTTTTTGGGATAATTATATTTTCAAATGTATCAATCATTGTTTTTTCCAACTAAAATAGGATTTGAATCAACTTGAAAGCTCCACTTTGCAAATTAATGAGTTGACACATCCAAACAAGGTGACACATTCTTTTGTAGAGTTTTAAAAAGCTCTATCATGCTATTTGATATATTCATTTTTCATTAAGTGTATTCGCGATTTGGATTGATTTATATTTTAATTGTTGCAGGCAAGAGGTTGGAGTATAGTCAATCAAGAGACCATACTCATGAAATTCATTGGTGCTAAGACTGTAGACGAAATGTATGGTCAGCTAAAAATCATTTGGAATTGCATAAAGGACAAGTCCAAGAGTTCACAAGAACAAGATCATCATTCCATGAGAGAGGGAGTGGTAGAGTGGCTTTTGCCAAAAAGCTAAATAGCCATTAGAAATGGCGCATCAACAAATTTGAGCCTTGATGATGTGATAGTAACATAGTTGTAACATTCAGACAATCATTTGTTTTCAGACAATCATTTGAAAATGGAAAACCAATATTTGCACGTCAAGTAATAGAAAAACTGCTTAGTTAGGCACATTGTGAATGAACGTTAATGCTCTGTCTTTCTAATGACATATATTTCTTTGATGTGCAGTTGAATTTGATTCATAGTGATATAGGAAAGTTTCTATATGGGAAATGGACAGCAGGTTGATCTAGGAAAGTTCTTGGATAGAGAAAAATTACTATATAGATAATAAGTTTCTATATGGGAAATGGACAAGAAGTTGATCTAGGAAAGTTACTTGATAGAGAAAAATTACTATATAGATAATAACGCGTATATAGGAAATTTGACGGAGAGATGCTAGTTGTTTTCCTAGGTATCTATCTAGAAACTGTTCACTTTTTCCTAGTTAAGACTTTTCCCAGTTCTTCTCATTTGGAACTAGGAAAAGTTCTTTTTTTTCCTATGTAGAGAATGGTTAGAAGTTCCTTGTGAATTAACGAAAGTGGAGAACGAGCTAGAAAAGGACCGTGGGAAACGGCGAATGCCTGGGCGCTAGTTACCAGTGCCGACCACCAAATATGTAGATGGCCTGCACGCATGGTGGTCCAGAGAGTGTGCAATGCGTAGCTGTGAGTCATGACCAGCCAGCCAACCACTGGCGACCGTTACAAATCGATAAAAGCTGTGCAAGATTCCAATGCGCGTGTGTATTTTGTCGTCTTTAAGGCCTCGCAACGTGCTTTTTGTCCCGTGAGACAAAGTGAACTAATCTGTGGCTGGTTAGCGACGTCGCAATATCAAGACAGACGGAGTAGCAATGGGAGTGACATTGACAATGACTGATTGAGATGGATCAAGTGGTATGGGCCTTTTAAACATTCCTCGTGACTCGTGTGCAGCTCGTGGCAGGCCACGGTTTGTAACATGGAAGAAGAATTGGCGATAATCACCCAGCGAGAAATTCCAATTGCGTTTCGCATTTTGGATACGTACAAAGAAAATCATTCGTAATGGGACAATTGCATTGAGTTGGTATCTTGGGGAGAGAAAGAGTTGATGCTCCAGAGTCCATACCCAATTGAGCCTCTGAACTTGTTGGGGAAGCCAAAGTGACCAATTGTTGGTCTCGTTCCAACATTCGAAAGGCTCGAAATCGTGATCTAGACAAATGTCATGAGCTTCACATCATGTGAAAAAATCCATTGCGTGATATCTTTCACGGACACTAGTTATCTCACTGATTTTTGCACAGATCATCTTTCAGACACTGGTAACTCCACTGATTTCTTGCACGATCATCTTTCAGAGATCAGCGATATGGATGATGCAATGGATTTTGGCCAGAGTCGATCCGGATATTTGAATAGCTCAGAATACTATTTCAGGAGATTGACCCATTCCTAACCATCGTTGACTGTAATCTTCACTAAGGGGAAAACCTGGCGAATCGCACTTCCTCATCCTATATTTTCTCTCCATCGTTGATCGCAACTTGTATAAGGAGGATCTGATGCGCTTTGCGGACAAGGAAGGCCACTTATATTGAGGACGTTGATTTCAAAGTTGTGGGGTTCAAAGACCACTCTCATTGCGTGAGCTCTGCATGGTTGGAATCGCGACTCTTGGATAATGCCCCAAGCCTTATTCGAGAAATGTCCCTAGTGTATTCCTTTATACAACATGTTGATATAAGATGCACTGCATCGCGCACGGTTATTTCTACGCTTCATCAATTTGTCGTATATTGATATATGATGCACAGTAGCATACGTTGATGAAATGCTTGTCCAAGGTTAAGGATTTCATTGCTTGTGTACACGTATGTGCATGAAACACATATTTTCTAGAATAAAGTAATAGGTATACACATTTCTTGAAAATATATGGATGGAGTGTGTAAGACCTTGCACTTATTCGTTGATAAGATGCTACAAAACAAACTATGCTAACGCTAATTACACATATTGCATGTACAATGCGTCTTATTCTCCAAGGAATTGTGTGGGATCTCAAGTTGGAAATCGCAGAGATGATTTCAAGTATCATTACATGTAGAGGAATATGTGGTAGAGCATAAACTTACAAAAGAGATTTTGATAAATGAAAGACAACAAAGATTTAGTTGAAGCACCACATTTTAGAGTTCAGCTCTTTAACCTCTCTTTATGCAAATCCCACAAAAACAAAGACTTTTACCTTTTATATATGAGCTATGATACGAATATCTACATAGGCACTCTATGTAAATGTAGACTTTTGCCTTTTATATATGAGCTATGATACGAATATCTACATAGGCACTCTGTGTAAATGTAGACGTCATGCACAATGGATCAAATAGCATTCTCCTTATGCTTCCAAAGAGTATTTTGAAATAAACAAAGACCATACAGTAGATGGAAATGAAATCTACTAAGGCAAGTTAAGAGCTCACAAAGGGCCTCATAATAATTTGATCAAGGAATCTTAATGGATAAGGAGAAATGATACGTGAAGATTTGATACTTCATTTATGAGGCTTAGCAGCTATAATGTCGTTTTGCTCATGTTTCAATACTTTTAGAGGCAATTTTTATGGATGAGATGCAAGTAGTGGCCATGTAATAGCCCATTGTAACCACACACTCAAATCCATTAGATCAAGAGCTCCATACAAGGGTCCAACATTGGTGCCTATTATCCACCATTAGATCATAATGGAGATCTAATGGCTCTAGTGCATAGTGACATTTATGGAAAAGCAGATCAAAATCCTAGTAGCTATTAAACATGGACACATATGCATTTATGTACTTATCTCATGTCACCTTGTGGTTGTTTATTGCATGTGCTCGTGGTTACCATGTGTATTAGAGTAGGACTACCCATACGTTATCCATTTGTAGGAGGTTTATGGCCCTTGGATTATATGTATATCCAGTGGCTCTTTCTGGACCCATTCAACAATACGTGAATATATCACATGAGTTCAACAGCCGAGGATTTTAACTATAGAAAACTTCAAAGTTTTACATAATTTAACTTACATAAGGGGTTCAAGGGATTTTGGGGGGGGAAAGATAGGTCCGCTTGAATGCATGTGATATATAAGGTTTATATATGGTGAACTTGGGAATGACTTGCAATTTGGGGCATTATGGCCTTTAGATCTTTTAAGGATCCTACTAATCCCAAATGGGAGCCTTCCCTCTTGCACTATGGAATGCTATATTGTGGTTTCTTCTAATGATCACAAAGGATAGAAAACCTCTATCATCAAATATATAGACTAGTATTTGGATGCCATCAAGTCCATTAACAAGGGGGGTAGAATGGAGAGGAGCCTCTTTCTCCACCAATTAGGAGAATGGACGAGTATCTTTTTCTCCCTCACATTTTAAACATGGAGGCTGCACCAATGCGTGAGACCCTAAGATAAAAATTAGCATCATTTTCAAGTCCTTAACCAAAAAGGCCCTTTTTGAGTCCAATTCTCCTAATGCTCTAATTGTATTGCTTGTGTATTGTGACCTTGCCATGCTTAAAATTTCCATTCTAGTTCCAAGTAGCCTTACATTCCTATTAAGAGTCAATGCTAGACCTAGGCTAAAATATGAAACACTATCAACTTTTTGGTCTCTTGTGGTGACTCTTAGTAGCTCTATAACAATTTCCATGCAATCATGAATGCTTATAGACATTTTGGATATTTTAAATTTCCATATTCATTTTATAAATGATTTTAAATAACGAGGGGACCATGTCAAAAGTAGTCTTGAAAGGTAGGCCAAAACAAAAACCTTTTCATAGGCCACCTTTTTAGACCATATCAAGGGCATTCATGTCCCCATCTAGGGAAATAGGGCCACTATGACCCTTTTGGACCACTAATGATCACCTTTTATAAAGAGTGGTCATTTTCCAATCTAGGGAAATAGAGCCTTTTGGAAACATGGTAGAAATAAGGCAGTCTATGGCTACCCTAATGGACTTAGGATGGCTACGCTAATGCACTTAGGATGGAAAGTGGGATGACTTGTGGCTACCTTCTTTTAAAATGTGGCAAGAAATAGGATATAGCTATGGCATCCCCTTTAAACATAGGGTAGTTCTTATAACTACCCTTTTAGCCATAGGAAAATTTTGATGGCTAAAGGATCATCTAATCGGAGCCCTATCCTTTGGATAGTCTCATTAGTTCTACAAAGGGATAGGAAGAAGAGGCAAAGAAAAAGGAGGGGGAAGAGCTGCATGGAGAATCAAACATGTTTTCAATATCATTTGGTTCCTCTAGGATGCCTCATAGCATATTGGATCATGTAGAATCCACATTGTTCCATGTCCTAGCATGTAGAATTAGTGCAAGAGACCATATCAAAATCCTTTCTCCACTAATTAGGAGAATGGCCGAGTATATTTTTCTCCCTCACATTTTAAACATTGAGGCCTCACAAATGCGTGAGACCTTCAGCTAAAAATTAGCATCATTATTAATTCCTTAACCCCTCTTGAGTTCAATTCTCGTGATGCTCTAAGTGTATTGTGACCTTGAAATGCTTAAAACTTCCATTCTAGTTCCAAGTAGCCTTAGTTCGTATCAAGACTCAATGCTAGACCTAGTCTAAAATATGAAACACTAGCAGCTTTTTGGTCTCTTGTTGTGACTTTTCGCTCTATAAGATTTTCCATACAATCATGCATGCTTATAGACATTTTGGATATAAAATGATTTTAAATAACAAGGGGCCCATGTGAAAAGTAGTCTCGAAAGGTGGGCCAAAATCAAAACCTTTTCATAGGCCACCCTTTTAGACCATGCCAAGGGCATTCATGTCCCCATCTAGGGAAATAGGGTCTATATTCATGACCCTTTTGGACCACTGATGCTCACCTTTTATAAAGAGTGGTCATTTCTCAATCTAGGAAAATAGAGCATTTTGGAAACATGGTAGAAATAAGGTAGCCTATGGCTACCCTAATGGACTTAGGATGGAAAGTGGGATGATTTGCGGCTACCGTCTTTGAAAATGTGGCAATAAATAGGATATACCCATGGCATCTCCTTTAAACATACGATAGTTCTTACAGGTACCCTTTTAGCCATAGGGAAATTTTGATGGCTAAAAGATCATCTAATCTGAGCCCTATCCTTTGGATAGTCTCATTAGTTCTATAAAGGGATAGGAAGAAGAGTCAAAATAAAAAGGAGGAGGAAGAGGTGCATGTAGAATCAAACGTGTTTTCAATATCATTTGGGTTCCTCCAGGATGCCTCATAGCATATGGGATCATGTAGAATCCACATTGTTCCATGTCCTAGCATGTAGAACTAGTGCAAGGGACCATATAAAAAGCCTTTAGATTATTATTCCATCATTGCTATAAAAGTTTATGATGTTTTCTTACATCATCAATGAAAGTTTTTAAAGGTTGAGCTTGCAAAATTTATCCATGAAATGAGGCATAAGTGTGTATCCTACCCTCCATTTCCATACTCGTTTTTCTCTTGATTCTCCGTTTTCATTCAAGTCTAGCTATAAATGCAAGGGAGGAACTTATTAATGCCTTGTATTCACTCCTTGTTCTCTAAGTTGAAGCACTTGAATTCATGTCATATAGCACACAAGGAACTCGAGAGGGTGAAATTCTATCTAGTTTAACCAATCACAATCCTCTCTCTCTCTCTCTCTCTCTATCTATCTATCTATGTATCTATCAAATATACCAACACTATGTGACATGGGCCGCTTTTTGACACCGATACCGATGCTAAATATGATTTTTTTTAAAAAACAAGTGAAAAGTGTCAAAAAGTTTGTCGGTGTGGACGTCGTAAAGAAACCATCAATGCAGGAGTCTGTGTCACCGTCGGTATATACCAACATTGCATTGTCGGTATAGGCATCGATATATATCGACAATTTTACAAAAGCTTTTTTTCCCATTTAAATCATGATTAAATGTTACAAATGCCGGAGGGGAAAGGTAGGGCTAGGGGAAGAATTTAGATGAGTTTTGGATTCAACCCCCAGTTAGAAAAAGACATTTAGAAGAAATATTTAAATTTTTGTGAGGAATAGATTAGCAATCATCAAAGGATGTCATAACAAGTAGGAGTGGCACATGTGTGTAATTCCAAAATGAATATTAGAAACAGACAATCAAAGTATCAAGAGGTACATTATATGTTTGCAAAGATTTCCCAAGTCTCACCAATGAAGAATTTCAAGGTATATAAAAAAAACTTGTGTGTGCATATGTGTGTTTGTGTGTTTGTGAGGGAGTACAAGTTGGATGAGTGTGTGTGTGTGTGTGTGAGAGAGAGAGAGAGAGAGAGACACGCACACACACAATACATATATGTAGCATAACAAATATAATGAGACAAATCTCCTACAAATGAAGATGAAATAAAACAAACGAGGCAAGGCAAGGGAATGATAGCAAAAGTCTTACCTAGACACCTGTCTATCATGTACCACCCCTTGTGAACAGCGAAGAAATGCAAAACCACCATGACTTGAAAACCTATGCAGATACATAAACAAAACAACCAGTCATCCAATAAGCATTCTGCCTTTGACAACTCACGACCCATGGATCGTGAGCAACGAGTCTTTGATAAATTTGTCAAAGCAATCAAGAGCCATCAATGTGCTCAAGAAAATAAGAAAATACGAATGTCATGTCTGTCAAGGTGGTCGATCAACCGAAGCCTTGAGCTACACATCGTGAAGTCTTTTCATTGTAGTCGAGGCTTTTGGTCAGCAGTATGAATGCCACACAACCAAAGGAAGGATGACCTAATTAGAAAGTTTTGATCACCAGACGAGGTAGAAAGTGCATTTCCAGAGCTTCATCAGACCCTCGTGATCCCACAAACCTCTAGACAAAGGATGAATAAATATTTTTATAATTATATATATAACTATTTATCTTTAAATATATAATTAAGTATCTATAGGTCCATATATATATAACTACAATTCAAAATATATATATTCTCGACTCTAACTCTCTATATTTATTTATTTAAATAATTATCAAAGAAAGAACTAAAAATGGATCAACGTTTGCTTGGTGTAGCCAATCGTGGAACTATTTTTGGGGCTGCGATGCGATGCGCTCTTGGGTGAGATTTTGAATTTGGAACAGACTTGCGCTCTCATTGAAAATTTTCCCAACGTCATGATGTTGTGCTGGTGCAATAATGAGATACAATCTATCATTCTGAACATCGAAGAGCTTGATACACCGCAACTCTTCCCTCCTCATAGCACAATGTCATCGGACAACGCGCCCATGTCAAGGTTGGCTTGGAGCGGGACCACCTTGAAGGTTCTTGGAGTAAAATTGAGACCCAATCTATCATTCTGAACACTATAGATCTTGACACATGGAACTCTTTCCTACTTTGCATAGCACAATCTCTGGCCTGACTACATCATGTAGCTCTGCCTTGCTTCATGCAGCGTAGTCTCTGGCTTGACCATCTATCGTTGCCCAGCCTTTTGCCATAGCTTTGCCACTTGTCACCAGACAGTGCGCCCAGCAGATCATGAAAATTCAAGGTTTTCTTAGAGCGACCACCACACTGGTTCTTGGAGTTATGGAGTTATCTATATTTACTCATTACAAAAGGAGATCTATTATGACCACCGTGTTGGCAAATAGAAGGAGATCTATGACAACCAGTGTGCTGGTTCTTGGAGTCAGGTATTAGTGCACCAAGGAAAATGCAATTGTCAATATGGCCCTTGAGGGGTCCCCTTTAGGGACAAGGGCCATATTGACATGTCATATCTATCCAGTGGCATCCTGGATATTGTATAATGCATGTCGATATGGCCCTTTCCCCTAGAGGGGACCCCTCAAGGGCCATATCATCAATTGCATTTTCTATAAGTTTAATTGTATTTTTCTAAATGTATCTCCATGCAACCACTATGGTGGGTTGTTGGAGCTATTTTAATGCTATTTTTGTCAGGCTAAACAAGGAAAATGTAGCGCTACTTTACTACTATTTTAGTCCTTGTTGCAATAAATCCTAAATGAGGTCAAAAGTATTCTGAGCCACTACGGTGACTAGAGGCCCAGAGGTGCCATCCAGATAATCAACTATAATTCCTCGAGTAAAAAATAAGCAAAAGATATTACATCTACATCCAATAATAGGTTATATAAAAATTAATGTAACAATTTATACCGAGAGTCTCATGGAGCCTTATGCAATTTATACTGAGAGCCTCATGAAGCAAAATTTGATCAAAAGTTAGATTAGATTTATAAAAACTTAGCAATTGCTAAGATCCTTAGAGGACAAAAGATTACATCTAGCAAGCATAACCACTCAGCCATTGCTGAGTGGTTTATATAAAAATTAATAATAATTTATACTGAGAACCTCATGGAGAAAAAATTGAACAAAAGATATTACATTAAAAACTCAGCAATTTTTGAGAGCCTTAGAGACCAAAAGATTACATCCAGTGCACCAAAAAGATAGCTAAGATCCTTAGAGGTCAAAAGATTACATCTAGCCATTATTGAGTGGTTATGAGGCTCATTGAGCAAGAGGATATTTGTACAACTTAGTAATTCCAATTGCTAATAGCAAGAGTATATCTGTACAACTCAGTATTGCTGCCAGCCCAACTTTCTGCACTCAAATTTCTCGGGGGGGGTCACTATGTATAAACCCTCTATATCACGTGCGTTCAAGGCCTATATTTAAAGTCCCTTATCTGTAAAAAATTTCATTAATAAAATGTACCCCTTTTCTATACAAATCTGTAAAATTTTTCCAAAACTATTTTAAATAGACCCTTATGTATATTTATTTCTGTAAATTTTAGAAATAAAAAAAATCCTTCTGTTCAACTCACGTGATAGGGTTACATATGATGAGTGACCCCCCCGAGTCAAATTTCTAGGGGAGCCGATGGAGGAGACAATGGAGAGACCAAAGGCCATGCACATTGCATAAAAGAAAGACTCAGAATATGCCCTTCGAACAGGATGAGAGAACTCTCCTATGAAAATCCTTAGCCCTTTGTCAAAGTCTCGAGGGAATCCATAGAGTACAACAATATAGAGGCCAGAGGTATGCATGCCATTCAAGGTCATAACATGCAGATGCAGGGGGAATTGATCAAGGGAACGAAGAGATTCCACAAGAGCGAGTATGAATGGTTTATGTAAAAATTAACAAATAGTTTCTATTGAGAGCCTTATGGAAAAATTTTTGAACAAAAGAGATTACATTTATAAAAACTCAACAATTGCTAAGAGCCTTAGAGGCCAAAAGATTGCATCCAGCAATAAGCCAAAAGATCTCTAAGGGCCTTAGAGGCCAAGAGCTTACATCCATCCATTACTGAGTGGTTCTGAGCCTCGTTAAGCAAGAAGATATTTGTACAAGTCAGTATTGCCGATTGTTGATGGGCAAGAGGATATTGGTACAACTCAGTATTGCTGCCAGCCCAACTTGTTGCATTCAAAATATTTGGGGAGCCAATGGAGGAGATGATGAAGAGGCCGAAGACCCCGTGCACATTGCACAAATGCAAGACTTAGAGTACGGCAACCCCAACAAGATGAGAGTACTCTACTGTGAAAATCCTTAGCACTTTGTCAACGTCTCTAGGGAATCCATAAAGCACAACCATATAGAGGCTAGAGCTATGCATGCCATTTAAAGTGGTGACATGCAGATGTGGTTGAATCAATTGAGGGAAGGAAGAGATTCCACAAGAGCAAGCATTTTAAGTCTTAGCGAGCACAACACAATGACCTTGTATGAGAAGACAGACAAGATTTGGATCACGTTGCATTGAGGGGTAATAGTAGTGATAGACATGGTGAAAAGAGTGGGTGAGCAATGGAGCGGATGAGCAGGGGAGCAAATGAGTGAATGAGAGTTGGAAGAGGGAGCATAGATCAAAGTAGAGCAGGGGTAGAAGAGCTGGAGGAGGGTGCATGGAGCAAAATAGCAGAGGAGGGGAGGATGAGAGAAAAGTAGCCAAATGACATGGAGCTTATATCTTACAAAGTTCGAGCCACCGTGGTGACTAGAGGAATCTTAAACCATGTCCTAAATTAATTAAAATCCGAGGAGGGTGCCATCCAAATAATCATGAGCCATTTTAAGGCAACAGATGTTATATTAGTCAAAGTTCGAGCCACCGAGGATCATCTTCTTCTTCTCCCTTTTCACCTGGAGGCTCGGTGGGCCATCCAAATATATCATGAGCCATTTTAAAACACCTCCTTAATTAATCAAAATACGAGGACGGTGCCATTCAAATTTAATCATGAGCCATTTTAATTGTAATCCACCACGGTGGTTGGTAATTAGAAGCCCCGCAATGGCTGGTAATTAGCTGCCAGCCCGATGGAATCTTATGTGCAACGCTAGATGCCACCTCACCACCAATGGAAGTGGTAATTAATAACGACATGGCTCGCAATCATGAAGCAAACGCCACCATCCTAGTAATTAATTGGTAATTAAATGTGGTAATTAATTGCACTCTACTGAGCATGGAATCTCAATGACTAGTAATTAATTACACTCTAATGATCATGCAAGCCCGATGGTGGTAACTGGTAGGTGACTAATTGCAAGCCACTACGATGGTGGTAACTGGTAGATGAGTAATTGCAAGCCACTACGATGGTTGGTAATTAATTGTGGAATCTTAGCCGCCACCACAAACATGGCTAGTAATCTTAGATGCCACCTTAGAGCCACCACACCAACCGTCACCTCAGAGCCACCACCACCAACCGTCCATCACGACCGTTTCTTTATCCTTTGCAATTGGGCTACAAACTTAAGCCTCCACTACTCCATTCCCTTTGATGTTTTGTCTTCTATCTCTCTCGACCATTTCTTTCTCCCTTGCACTCGGATTGCAAACTTAAGGCTCCACTATTCCATTTCCTTCATTGTTTCATCTTCTCAAGGGCGATCTCCAAGACTGTGATAACCAACGTGAAGAAATGCATGGATCACAAATCCAAATTGTTAGCTTAGTCCACTCAAGTTGCAATGCACCTGATGACATCTACCCTTAAAGGGATTTTTGAGAAATACGATAAGAAGATGTCTTAGAAGGTGATTTCTACACAAGAAAGCCACTGATGCAGCAAAGGCAATGCTACATGAGAAAATTATTAGGAAGGGTGCAGAAGCCAAGGTAGAGGAGGCAGAAACAAGGGCCTTGCAGCAATGAGAGCAAGCTGAGGCCACTATCAAAATGGTCAACATGAAAGGGAAAGAAGAGAAGAAGCAGAGAAGCACATCAAGGAGCTTCGGGATAGGCTTAAAGATGTGAAAATGGATGGGGACATTGCAAAGAAGGAGCTACCAATGATGCGAAAGCAGCTTGAAGATCATAGAGATGAAAAGGAGGCTCTTTACAAATGGCTCTACAACATGCAAAACGCATTGAACGTTGAAAAAGACCAAATGATGAAGGAACTGAAAAGAGAGAATGCAAAAACCAGAGCTACAAGAGATCTTCAAGGCCAAGAAGGATGGGGCAGAGAGTAGCCACAACGGAGAAGATAGTGAGGCGGCTCTCCAAGATAGGAAGGATGCAGAGAGCAGCCACGGTGGAGCAAATTTCAACAACCACAGTGGAGATTGTTATGTAGAATCACTAAATTTGCAACTTTGGAAAGTTAGCACAAGACCCTGCAACAAGATTATGATAAGGTTGTGCACGAGCTTGCAGTGGCTTTTAAAAGTTTTGAAAAGAAGTCGTTCATTATGAGAGATTTCCAAACTAGAATGGAAGTCTTAGAAATGGCCCATCTTGATGCTATTGATCAATTTAAATAGCTTCAATAGATGCCAAGGGAATCAGATGAAGTTGTTGCATAGAGTGAGCAAAGAGTGAGCAAAGAGTGGAGCAAAGAGTGAGCAAAGAGTGGAGCAGCTGAAGGAGAACATCTGCCTGTAGCCGTAGGATGAGGGAGGAACGAATCAAGAAGAAACTTCTTCATGTACATAGTCAAACTATGGTATTAACGACTGCAATAGTTAAATCCTAGTTAGATCTAATGCCTATCATGTTATGCAACAGGTCCAAAATGCATGGTCTACCATACTCCCATCATAGATGACTGCATGATCCGATGGCCTGTGGGCTACCAACCCTGTGTATGTTCTTTTCTTTGGGGTTTTTGTGCATGCAAGATCAATATGTAGACTATGTAATGTGCCACTGCCCAATTCATGGATAGATCAAATGTGTCTACCTGCTACAGCTATCAAAAGCGAGAAAGTAGATGCTGTAACTCAATTTGCCATTTGGGCAAAAATTGCAATAGACAAGGACCTTGAATTGAAGAAGCCCAAGCCTAAGCCTCACTGCGAGAAAAAGGATCCTAAAGGGAGGAACCAGCCCCCTTCAAGAAAGGAGCAAGAAGGTCCAAGCTTGCAACTAAGGAACTCAAAGCAAGGAAAGAGGAAGCAACATGAAGAGAGGGGCCGGGCCCCTAAAGGGAGGAACCAACCCCCTTTAGGAAAGGAGCAAGGATGGCCGAGCCTGCAATTAGGGAGCTCAAAAAGGCGACCTGCTCAAAGCAATATGGAACCATCCCCTGAAGGGAGGAACCAGACCCCTTCAGGAAAGAAGCAAGGAGGGTTGATCATCCTACAATTAGGGAGCTCAAAAAGGCAACCTGCTCAAAGCAATGTGGAACTAGCACCCTGAAGGAAAGGAGTCTTTGATATGTAATCTATTGAATTATTAATGTTCTCCAAAGTTTACTTGGGCAATGTATCTATTTTTAAGATAGCACTTTAAAGCAATGTGATTTGTTTTAGTATAGCACTGGTTGATTCAGCTCGGAAGTTGGTTGCATACTAGGATATTAACTACCACCAGCATAGTGGTTTGCTTCTATTATTACAATATGAATGGCATAAAATTCATTCATTTAGGACTTGTGGTCACCAGCCCAATGGCTAAAATCTAACAATAGATAAAGAGAACCATCCTAAAGGGGACTGATTTAGTGTAGCACTTTGCAACAATTTTAGGATAGCATGGTGGTAGTGTAAGCACCCTGAAGGAAAGGAGTCTTTGATATGTAATCTATTGAATTATTAATGTTCTCCAAAGTTTACTTGGGCAATGTATCTATTTTTAAGATAGCACTTTATAGCAATGTGATTTGTTTTAGTATAGCACTGGTTGATTCAGCTCGGAAGTTGGTTGCATACTAGGATATTAACTACCACCAGCATAGTGGTTTGCTTCTATTATTACATTATGAATGGCATACAATTCATTCATTTAGGATTTGTGGTCACCAGCCCAATGGCTAAAATCTAACAATAGATAAAGAGAACCATCCTAAAGGGGACTGTTTTAGTGTAGCACTTTGCAATAATTTTAGGACAGCACGATGGTAGTGTAGGATAAGCGGTCACCAGTGCGGTGGTTGGTTGCACACTAGGATATTAATTGCCACCAGTGCGGTGGTTTGCTTCTATTATTACAAGATGAATGGCATACAACTCATTTATTTAGGATTTTTGAATTTGTGGATTAGTTACAGGATTTACTAAAACAAGCACGGTGGTTGTTTGGGATATACTGAAAACAAGCATGGGATTTATCATTTAGGGTTTATAAAAACAATAACCAAAACAAGCGCGGTGGTTAGATTGGGATTTACTAAAAGAAGTATAGTCTCAAATACATTTTCCATCTTCTAGGATAAGTGGAATACTATTTCCTACTTTATTGCTATTTTAGTCCTTGTTGCAATAAATCTTAAATGAGGGCAAAAGTATTCCGAGTAATTGTGGTGATTGGAGGCCCAATGGTGCCATCTAGATAATCATTAGACACAGTTTAAGACACACGTTGTACATTCTACTCTCAACTAGACATTGTGGAGTTGTTCATAGAATATGCATTGATGATATCATCAACAAAGTCCAAATTCACCCAGCCAATGCTCCTCCTGATTGGGTAACCCCTCCTCAATGAGTGTAGAGACCACCCCTTGCCCCATTCAATTTTGAAAGGGAATTCGGTGAAAATTTTGTATACATACCTCTTGACTAGTCTCCACCAGCCATCTATTTAGAGAGGATTGGCATTGTACAATATTTCTCATTGTAAATTCATTCTTGACACTTCTCCATGTAGCTTGCTTTATTTTTTAATTTCATATTTCTCAATATAAGTGTAGATGTTAAGATATATATATATGTATACAAATATAATAGTATATGTATATATATATATATATATATATCCAATATTAAAATATTTCCAAAGTGATTGAATTGATGTTTTCTCAGCTATGTGGCTAGATAGTATCCTTTGATAGGCCAATGACCATAATGTGAGAGGAAAGATTTCGATTAAACTGAGTTGAAGATTTGAAATAAAGTGGTTGGATAATGCTAATGAGAGAGGAAGAGATGTTGTTATGATGACAGTAGCACTTAGTACGACAGGAGAATGCTCTCAATCTGGATAGTGTCCCTTGACATGCCGAGGACTGTAACATCAAACGAAAGAATCCGAATATTTACGTATATCTATATGTATGTATATATCCAATATTTTATATATATATATATATATATGTATGTATATATCTATATGTATGTATATATCCAATATTATAGATATTTCCAAAGTGATCAAAGTGATGTTGTACAAAGCTCTAAATGATCGAAGTGATCCAATATTATAAATATTTCCAAAGTGATCGAAGTGATGTTGTGAAAATATCAATGAAAGTTGCATGCTCTTCATTACAATTCAGTTCCATGCTCTTTAATACAAACCAGTGAAGGAACAACGAAGGATTTGCAATGGGTTCCTCGACAACCCGAGATTGTCTTACATGAGATTGAGTGACTGGAGAAGGAACTTAGTGTTACACAACATCGAACCGAGATTGTCATTTTAAAGATGGATCAATTGCAGGAGGAACTGTGGGAAGGCTTTCAAAATTATAAGGATCCACAGTTTGTGAAGTATGCTACTAAAGGCTCCCACTGTGTTTTGTATCAGCAGCATGTCCTGGAAGCCTTGTGCACATCACAAGTTCTTCTGAGAGTTCTTCAAAGACCTCAAACTTTATCTCATGGAACTTTGGCATCTCTGTGTTTTTGTATAGTAGTAAATCTTGGATACATATTACCCAGATCTTTCTTAAGGGTTGACCACCCCTCTAAGAGCCCTCTAATGTACTCTACTTTTCAATAGAACTTGAGTTTTAAGTAGCAAATTCTCTTTGCATTTATCAGAATGTGCCTACTTGCTACAACTATCAAAATTGAGAAAGTAGATGCTACAGCATGGCGATAGTGCAAGATAAGTGGTCGGCTAGTGTGGTGGTTGGTTGCACACTAGGATATAAACTACCACCGGCGTGGTGGTTTGCTTCTATAATTACAATATAAATGGCATACAATTCATTCGTTTAGGATTTGTGGTCACCGTGGTCACTAGCCCGGTGGCTAAAATCTGACAATAGATAAAGATAACCAGCCTAAAGGAGGCTATTTTAGTATCACACTTTACAATAGTTTTAGGATAGCACGAAAGTAGTGTAAGATAAGTGGTCGGTAGCATGGTGTGATTGGTTGCACACTAGGATGATTAACTACCACTAGTGCGGTGGTCTGCTTCTATTATTACAAGATGAATGACGTACAATTCATTCATTTAGGATTTGTGGATTTTTCAATAAGTTATGGGATTTACTAAAACAAGCACGTTGGTTGTTTGGGATATACTAAAAATAAGCATGGGATTTTTTGCTTGGGATTTACAAAAACAAGTGCGATGGCTAGTTTGGGTTTTACTAAAAGAAGTGTAGTCTCAAATACATTTTCCATTTTCCAAGATAAGTGTAATATTGTTTCCTTGCAATGAGACTACATTTTCTTAGTACTATCTTAATTGTCCTTGTCCACTACTCTAAGACACCCCACGATTTACTCATGCATGTCTAAATCCAATTTGAAGACACTCTTGTCCTTTTGTTGTGGCATACGTTGCATTTGGAACTACATGAGAGTACACAAAAGTTTGAGGACTCATATGTAATAGCTGTTACTACATGAGAGTACACAAAAGTTTGAGGACTCATATGTAACAGAACGTAATTTTGGCCTCTCTTGGATGTTTTCTTATACCAAAAAGCTCCAACTAATAGATCTCACCTCTCATATGTTGTTTCCCAATGATCTCATTGATTGTCTAGAAGAGGGGGATAACTTTGCAGTTGTCGCTACCTCTGGGGAGAATTAGAAAGATAACCCATACTTTGTGTTGCAGTGCACAAAACCTAAGCACAAGGTTGAGGAACCAACTACAGAAATAAGAAAGTTTTCTTGTTTTGATCAGATGGTTGTTTGAAAATCCCCATATGCTGTGCAAACCATAAACTTTATTTTTTTGGCAATCGTGTTGGCTTCTCCTTTGCACTTCATCCACTTTCACTTCATGGAACACTCTACGCACTACACTATTCTTAAGGCTTTGTTTATTGTATGTTGAATGCACCCTTGTGGATAGGTTGGCTATAAGCCATGTTACAGCATCATGGGTATCATTGAGTTTTTTTTTAGTGCACGTTAATTAGTGTCTAAATAGAGCTTGTTTAATAACATGTGGGGTTCACCTCCAAAAAAAATTGTGCACCACATGCATTCAAAAGGAGGGGTATTTTAATCCCACTTTTGGGAAAAAATCAACAGAATTACAATAACAAGAGGGGTTTTTTAACTCAACTTTAGAAAAAAAAATCATTGGTTCAAAAGTAAAGAGGGGTGCCTTTATTAGGGAAAAAATGTTAGTTGAGGGGTTTTTTTAATACCTCTTGAATGCACATGATACCTCGGATTTCTTAGTAGTGCACCCCCCGAGCTTAATAACATCACCACATCCATCATATTCACCCTTGCCATGGCTAGACCCAAATGATGTCTAGACTAGTCAGGGATTTGAACCTTAAGACAAGAATGAGAACTTTGTATCTCATCTTGTTCTTGAAATGAATAATTTTTACAAAATCTATGATAGAGACAATAGTGTCATGGGGAAAATCGGCAAGGCACGTCCTGAATTGCTTATCCTGCTAGCCATGAAAATGTGAAGCATATATTTTGGGATGGATTGAACCAAGTGACCTATAAGCTCCCTTATCTGAGTGTTCTCATATGATAGTATAGCCATCTCTTTTTATTAGATCCTTCAACATTGGCATTTTCAAATCTCCTCCATTTTAGAATAATACGGTTGTCTTCCCTTATTTCATTTGGACAGACATAAAATTTCCTCTTCTTCAGTTTCAGACTACAACACTTGCATGTGCCACCAATGCATTCGACGTGATACCACTCACGATCAAGATTATGATCCATAAACTTGTTGAGATACAGCTCCGTCTATTGCTGTTGACCCAACATGTAGGAATAATAGTACACCGAGCCCCCTTTTTGCACTACTATGAGGAAAACAAAACAAAACAAAACACAGTACGTGCAAAACTATGGTCTAATTGAATTAATCAACCTAGTGGAAAACGTATAATTTCAACCCTCAGGCTACTTTAATACAGTCACATATAATTAATCTAATAATTAAACTAATCAAGCTACTAGCAAAACAAAATAATTTCAATCATCACACTGGTAAGTAAAAGTAGGAGCTTGGGGGGTGCACTACTAAGAAACCCTATGTATCACATGCATTCAAAGGTTATTAAAAAGACTCCTCAACTAAAATTTTCCCCCTAATAAATACACCCCTGTTTACTAATGGAATAAATTATTTGTTTCTAAAATTGAATTTAGAAACCCCTCTTATTATTGTAATCCTATTAAATTTGTTTGAAAAGTCAAATTAAAATATCCCTCCTTTTGAATGCACGTGGTACAGTAAAATTTTACGAGGTGAATGAGATGCGAGAGATTATTGAGGATAAGAAGGGGGGAAATTCATCAATTATATGAGGTGCCTAATGACCTCATATTTTCCTAGGGGTTAGCACACACAGGATGAGATAGAAAAGAATATTGTTATAGCAACACTGAAGGAGATATTTTCAAACCCCTGGGAATCGAGTTTAATGATGATTACATGAAAACTTGCATGGGCCTCGTACTTTGACATCATAGGTCGGAGATATGAGATAGGCAAAGGATGGATACAGTAGCCCTTTGTGGGAGCTTTGTGGGCACACAAAGAAGATTGGAAGCTTGCCAAGAAAGAGTTCAGAGAAATGTACAAGTGTGTGCGATTCAATGGGATTTATTAAAATTTTGAAAAAGTGTGTAAAAATTTTGGTACTTTCCCTTTTCCTGTTTGATGAAGCACCCATGCTTCACGCTACTCCAGAACTATCAAAATAGTTGGTACCATTGTTGTCATCAATTATGCTCTGTGTGTTGTGGAGAAGGTACTCGTAATGACTTGTAAAATGAAGGGTAGGGTGAGAAGTATAGAAGAGGGAGGGAAGGGAGGAAATAAAACTTAGGAAGTTTGAGGAAGTACATTAGGGGAGAAATGGGATCTCAAAAGGGCCTCCAATTAGTGTTTCCTAATTTCAAGGAATTAGAGAGGGATTTGAGGTGTACCAATGAGAGTGCTCCTTTGTGTGGGGCAATGGTATGTTGAGGTGGAGGGATGGCAGGCATGCAAAGATCCCCTATTGGCTATTCCTCTTACATTGGGGACCACCCAAACCATCCTTCCCCCCCTTAACCCATGCTTGACCACCCTCCCATGTGCACCCACCCCAGATCATCCCCAAATCTCATTTATGTCTTTGTGGGCCCTTGTGGGCGAATTTCTCTTCTCCTTAGGTGTGTTGCAGGTCTACCCCCTCTTTCTTTGCTCCTCTGCTCTGGTCCAACTACCCTCTCCCTCCATTGTGGGACCAAATTTCTTTTGTCCTCTAGCTTACTGTAGGTCTACCCCCTTTCTCTGCTCCTCTGCTTTGGTCCAACTTTCCTCTCCCTCCATTGTGGGACCTTTTGGACGAATTTCTTTTGTCCTCTAGCCTACTACAAGCCTGCCCCCTCTCTCTCTTCTCCTTTGCTCTAGTCCAGCTGCTCTCTCCCTCCACTTTTCAAAATTTGGGTTGCAGCACCTCCTACAGCTGGTCTTCTCTCTCCTGCTCTTCTCACTATTTCTTTGCCTCCTCTTGCTCTATCCCCTCATGCTCTACCTCCACCTTCTCTTTCCTCTCTTGATCTGCCCTCTCTTGCTCTATGGCCTCTTGCTTAGCTGCCATATCCTACAGGTTCTCTTTCCCTTCTGCAGGCGCTTCTCCTTTTGGTACAGGTGCTCTTTTCCCTCCTACAGGCACTTTTCCTTCTGCTACAGCAACTCTTTGCTCTCCTACAAGAGCTTTTTCCCTCTTTCTTTTCCTTCTCATATAGGATACAACTGCTCTTTCCTCTCCTACAGCTATTGTTTTCCCAACAGGCATGGTCTAGAACACAGTGACACAAGGTGGTAATGTTGTGAGCTCGTGTGTTGTGGAGGCATGGTTAGGAATAAAGTGACACAAGCTAGCAATATTGTGAGCTCTAGTGTGTTGTAGAGACATGGTTAGGAAGAAAGTGATAGAAGTTGACAATATTGTGAGCTCTAGTGTGTTCTAGAACATGAAAAATGCACTAGATGACTTGAACTTACAGTTTGACTAACTAGATAGTCATGGAAGGTTTTGCCAAGGGTCCACATAAGCTTCCCAAGAGGAAGGATGTATTTCTTAGACTATGTACCTTCCTTGCCTATCTTCTTTACAAGATCCCATTTTAACATAGGAGTGGGAAGAAGTGGAATCTTTGATATAACTAACAATGGACTGTCTATAAGTTATGTGCAGGAATACCTTTTAGTCATGGAAAACAAAATGTATAGTCCTTCAACTTTACTTGAAATGGTGAAATAGTAGGCAAGAATCTAGAGAAATGCATGAAAATGTCCATTTTATCTCTCGTGCAACATCTAACAATGTGTTTGACTAGTACAAGCTGTCCATAAATTGTAGGTTGGGCATTTTGGAATTTGCATAGGTTCTCTTCATGACTTGGAGGACATTAAAAGCATCAATGGTTTTATTGTGTGGTTTCGTGTCCAAAGTTTTTAGGTAATATGTATACAGTTTTCATGCCTAAAGTTTTCATGTCTAAAGTTTATAGTCTATACCTATTTGCCTTGCATGCATCATTAAAGGAGACAATGCCATGATGGTAAGCATCCTATGTATTGATTTATATTTTATGGTCTTTTAATGTAATGTGCTTTGTTAGGTCTGCTAATGTAATGGTTGTTGAATTGATGCAGGAGGCATTTGAGATCATTCATTGGTGTACTATATTAGTCGAGCAGGAGGATACGTTGTGGTCTTCCACATCCAATTTTTAGAATCGCCTACTTAACTAACTAAAGTGCATCAAAGTATTGACAGCTTGATCATTGTGATCCACATCACATGGCTTCCCGTATTGCATTGTATCCCATTGGCAATGGTGTAAAAAACTTTGTGCCTGGCTACCCTAAGAGGAGAGCCTTAATGGTATTAGTATTAGGATCTTACAAAAGCCTCTTTTTTCTATGTATTAGAGGTAGCAAAGAGGAGGTACAGGCTATGAAGAGTCTTTGTATTTGAATGGAGAGATTATAATACAAAAATGTACATTTTATCACATTCTCTTCCTTGCAAGATACCATGTCATGAGCAATAATTTTGATTGAGTCATGGTTGAAATTTTGAATGTGTTGTTAATTCAATATAAGGTAATGTCACTTTCAATTGTAGAGTATTGAATACACCACCTCCAAGTTTGTTGTGTAGAGAGGTGAACCTTTTAGATGCAAACTTGTCCCTTTTCCTTCATTTGTATTCAAAGTAATTACAAATTTATGACCCCCTCAACTTGTGGCTGATTTTTGAAGGTCTTCTACATTGAATTTGAACATTCCGGGAAAAAGACCTTGTTTTTCCAGTCAAATATCATAGAGCTACTCATGCTCTTGATTTTGAACTTAAAAAATTTGCAATGGGAGTTATAGTGCAAAAGTTATAGCTATTTTACTATTCTCTTCATATTCCATGCAATTAAGTTCTATTACTTATATATTTGTAAAAATAATTTAGGAAAATATTATGAATATTCCAAGTCAAAATAATACTCTCGACCAAGTTTGGTAATTTTGGTGACCATTTTTTGCAAATGTAGGAGGAATTGGACCATGGTGCAGAAGGCAAAGTTGGTCAAGACATCATGGGGTGTCCAAAAACGCACAAACCCGGACCCTCCAGATGGCCAAATTTGCACCGTGGCGGGTTTGTGCATTTTTGGACACCCCATGATGTCCTGACCAACTTTGCCTTCTGCGCCATGGTCAAATTCCTCCTACATTTGCAAAAAATGGATATCAAAATGGCCGAAGTTGTCAAACTCCTTCATCTACCTCGTCAAAATCTATATTTCTTCATAGGAAATCATGAAGTGCATCAATCCTTTACAAGGTAATATAGTAGCACACCTAAAAATTAAAATAAAAGATACATGGACATAGCCAACATCCATGACTAAGAAAACATAGAAAATGAAATTTTTAGATTCCTCTTTGAAATATATATTTTTTCATGTAATGCATCGAATTATTTCAAGGTGATTTAGTGATATGAAATCAAATATTTCATTGACATAGCCAACCTAAAAGGTGGCTCTAAAGGCAAGATAAACAAAGGAAATGAAAATTTACAAGGTGAAGTAGTGGAACATCAAAGTCTTCTAGATTAAATTAAAAATTACATTGACATAGCCAACCTACAAGGTTCCTCCAAAGCGCAAGAAATTATATAGAGAATTTACTGCCTAATGGTCTTACCAGAGCTGTGCTACAAGCCAGAGCTGCCTAAGGGTCTTACCAGAGCTGTGCTACAAGCCACATAAGTTGTCATATTGACCAACTGTCATTTGCTAAGTTACTTTGTAAATATTTTCTTTTCCATGTTTATCTATGTTGAAGTTGATGCATCTATAAAGACACATGGATTTCAATAAGGTAGATGAAGGAATTTGACAATTTGGGCCATTCCAATGTCCATTTTTGGCAAATGTTAAAGGAATTCGACACTAAAGACAAAGTTGGTCGGGATGTTATGGGGTGTCCAAAAATGCAAAAATCCACCATGGCATGAATTTGGCCATTTGGAGGGTGTCCAAATGGCCAAATTCGTGCCATGGTGGGTTTTGGCATTTTTGGACACCCCATGATGTCTTAACCAACTTTGCCTTCTTCGCCACGATCAAATTCCTCCTACATTTGCCAAAAATTGACATTGAAATGGCCAAAGTTGTCAAATTTCTTCATCTACCCCTTCAAAATCTATATTTCTTTGTAGAAAATCATGAAATGCATCAATCCTTTATAAGGTGATGTAGGAAAATCTCAAATTTTGGTTTTTAAACACTCCATCTAATCAATGTGGTGCCATGGTCAAATCCCTTCTACATATGTATTGGAATGGCCAAACTTGGCAAACAACATTTTATTAACTTGTAAGTTACATCAAAATGTGATATAACTTTTGTGTGCAAGATGATATAAAAAAAGATGCAATATTAAAAACAACAGCTAAAATAGACATAACAAAAGATTCACCATTTGGCCATAGATACATGAAATTTTTTTGCTTTAGATAGAAGAATATTATTATAAATAGGTGTTTGTACTTCAAATTGTATTACAAAGAGGCTTCATAACCTGTTTCTCTTCTCTTCAACTCTAATACACCAATAATAGGGTCTTTGAATCCTCGACCGCTATGCTATTTAGAATCTCACATTCAACCCGTAAGTTCTTATAATCTCATGTACAACACATTGGAATGGATCACGTAGGTTGCCTTGGGTCAATACTGTGAATTCTCCATGCCTTCTTGTTCCAAATGGATAGAATTCCATTCCTTCTTGCTACTACACACATGAAGAAACATCATTTTAGAAATTTAAATTTAAATACATGTAATGCATCATGTGTGTCTTCTTCTTCAATAAACTTTTGAGCTTCAAGACTTACATTAGCAGCATCACAAGCTCTAGGCATCTCGTTTGCATCACCATTTCCTTCAAGTCTTGCATCACCTCCAAAACAACTTGCTCATGCATGACTTTGTGTCTTTCAATATGAAGAGTCCATATCATCCATGCCCACCATTCTCATATCATCCTCCATGAAGGTCCTGAAAGAACAACTAAGGGAACCTTAGCAAAAGCAATGCACCACAATCCAAAGTAAGAAATTACATTGAAACACTACAAAATTAACATTTTATCTCATATTCTCCTCTTTAGAGCACCTCTTGAGGTTCAAGATGCTTCTTTTCTTGAAAAAAACAATCATGAATCACATATTGATCTTGCAACTGTACGCTCACATGGTAACATGGGAGTTCTCCACAAATGGTGCCATCAATAGTCGCAGAGTTTACAGAGACTGTGATAGGCCATGATAGATGGTAGGTGATTTTTGAGGAGGGATGAGAAGGACCATGAATGATTACGAGGGAGGAGAAGCAAGCAGAGGACTAGGTGTGAGGATGAAGGCAGACAAATACGCATGAGTAGGAGGAGTAGAAGCAACAAGAGCAGGCGTGAGCATGAGGCAAGAGGAGCTTGCATGAGTAGGAGGAAGGAGGAGTAGGCATGAGCATGAGGGAAGATGAGAATGGATAAGCATGAGGGAGGAGGAGGAGCAGGAAAAAGAAGCAGGGGGGGAGGAGGAGGACGCATGTGGGAGGAGGGAGGAGGAGGAAAAAGCAGCAGGGGGAGGAGGAGGATGCATGTGGGAGAAGGGAGGAGGAGGCATGTGGACAAAGGGAGGAGGAGGGGGGGAGGGAGGAGGGAGGCAGGGGGAGGGAGGAGGAGGAGGAGGAGGAGGAGGAGGAGGAATGGGACATGTGGAAGAGGAGGAGGGAGGAGGGAGACAAGGAGGAGGATGGGGGGAGGAGGAGGGAATTCAAAATTCAAAAGTTCGACTTTGGAGGATGGAGGGAGGAGGGAGAGAGAGGGTAGGCTGTGGTGAGACATTGAAGTCCATGAGTGTAGAAAGTAGAACCCATAGGAGAAATGTGAGCATAACTTAGAAACAAATACATAGAAAAACCACACCCATGTGTCCCACTAATGGCTAGGAAGGACAACATGTATATATCATATCTAAGGTGTACATTCATAGCAAGTTAGTAGAAACTACTAGCTAAGGTCTTCTTAAGAGCCAAGTAGATTACAAATGCCACGAGTAGTCATCTAGTACATGGTCGATATACTTTGACCTTCAAACAAGCTTATGCCTGATTGGAGTCATTAAAAAAATTTAATAAAGGGGTCAACACTCCTTCCCCTTCTTTATTTTCCCCTTTTATCTCATTTGATCAGACCACACTCTCCCCCCTTCTAAGCTCTATGGTTTTACCCCCCTTCCCCTTTCTAAAATGATCTATCATTAGGGGAGAATCGGGGTCTTAAAAGGGCCTCATAAGGAATGGGTTAAGAAATGGATTAGGCCTAATGCAAGTCCTATTGTGGGGTCCAAGGGACTCCCAAACCCCCCTATCTAGGTGAGTTAACCCCAGTTGATCCCACCTCTTACACCTAGGAGGAGGCCACCTCTTACACCAAGGAGGGGGCACTTTTCCCAAATTAGTCAAAAATGTGGGAACTATCAAATTAATGAAATGAAAAATGAACTAGTTAACAAAAGGATCAAATGCTAAAGGTAAACACAAGGCAAGTAGTGAGAGTCGCATTATGTATCTAATAGATGAAAACACATAGATGCTTTCTATCTTCCCATGTCTCTTGTTCTTCCTTCACATGTTTGTTCCCCCTTGGACAAGTTTTAATGTATCGTTCAGATACTGAACCTTGCAATAAAATAGAATAGTATTGGAGTTGACATGGTAATAATTCCAATGAGAGAAACCCAAGGTTCTTGGAGAAGGACCGGGCAGGTGGGTTCCTGTCTGTAGTGACTCAAGCCCATTGGCACATTTAATGTGGCGAGGAGGAGTGCCTCATATCCAAAGGGAGTAGCTAGCTCTAATGACATCTGGGGCTCACAATAGCAATGAATGGGGAGCACGGCAACTGTGAGTAGCAAAAACCCAATCAATGGGGAGAATAGTGATGGTTGAATGAGAAACACCTGAGGGGTGCACTATTAAGGAACCCTAGATACGATGTGCATTCAAGGGGTATTTTAAAAACCCCTTACCTGTGAATTTTTCTTGGATAAAAATACCCTATTTTTTATACAAACTTACGGATATTTTTCAAAGTTTATATTAAAAACCCAATATGTAAATAAATTTATGTAAAACCTAAATTTTTTGAATTAAAAGACCCCTCCATTTGACCCACATTGTATACTTACATATTTCTAGGTGAACCTCCTTAGGAGCAACAAAATCCAAGCAAGAATCTTGATTTGAGAAGGGTTTCACTTTGAAATCTTGATATACACGTATCTGTCTCAATGCAAGTTGCACTCAAGAAACAAACCCCAAACTATGACCCAAACCATGAAGAGCATTCTAGTCAAGCCATTCGTATGCAAGCCCGAATCTCTTACGGTGGTGGAAAAAGTAAAGCAATTGTACCAAGCGGTGATGTGTGTTTTCTTCATGCAATAAACCTCTTCTGCAAGAGAACATAGAGATCTTATACATAATGAGTACATAATAGTGTATGAGGGGCTGAGGATGGATCACCTATGGCATTGTAGTAGGGGCGACCGAGCTAAGGATGACATGATCATGGAGTCACTCGATGTAATATACAAGGTAGAGGAAGGGAGAGATATGGAACTATTGTAGTCGAATAGGCCTGTGATGCAGGAATCAACACTAAGCAACAATCAATGTGTAGGGGAGGAATTTGTGACTCCGGTGGTGCAGTGCTGCCTTCACATTCTTCAGTGTCCACCTTAATGAAGAATGCCTTACTCTCCTTAATGTCAAGCAAGATGAGGCCACCTCTCCTTAATGTGAAGAAAGCAACTTGCTCCTTGCTGGGGTTTGGCATCTCTTCCATCACTTTTGGATCATCCCTTCGGGTGACTTTAGTAATGTAGCAATGACCTCCCAATGACCTTTAAAGCTTTTTGTTCTACAATTTAGTTGTAGTACTGCTAGATGAGATAGCAAAGTTGACGTGGACTCCTATTACTATTTCTTTTAAAGAAGCATCATCACATGTGAGAAGATCCTAGCTTCTCTTGGAGGTCATCAACTATTTACTCTAGGATTTTCCTCATCCCAACTTCCTTGCATATGAATTTGAGTCACAAACTTGACTAAGAGTACTCCTTCATAGCCTTCCATCATGTTGTTGTTAGGTACTCTGTTCAATTGTTTTATCTCCTATGCATCTCACTTTTACAAGAAGTGAAAGATGGATAGGTGGAGAAGTTGAACCAATAGACGTATGTACAGGGGCAGCCACAGGAACTGAAGCAGGTGGGATTGAAGACGAAATATGTACGCGAGCAGGGAAAGGAGGGTCCAGAACAACAGCGACAGAAAGTGACGAAGCAGGAGGAGAAAACGTGGCTTCAGGTTAAACTGATGCAACAGGAAAAGAAAAGGGGGCTTCATGTGGGGTATCGCATATAGGGTCGAGCTCGTGGGTAGGAGCTTCAGAACGGGAAGCAACAAGAGACGGCGTAGGGGCAAACGGAAGGGTTGCAGGAAGCGGCTCCTCCATGCAGATGGGCGCACACACACACACACAGAGGGAGATCCAACACAAAGCAATGCTCATTGCTAAGGTTTAACATAGATCCAACTTGAAAATATCCTAAAAAGCATTCAAATATTGAGATTTATAAATAAAACTTACAGTTTCATTCATTGAAATTAACGGCGACCTAGGATGGAGGCAGATCATGCTACTCGTTTTATATGCACAACAAGGTAGTGCCGACCACCAAAAATGTAGATGGCGTGCATGAGTGGTTGTCAAGAGAGTGTGTAATGCGTGGCGACAGTTACCAATCGAATATAAAAGCTGTGCAAACTTCCGATGCGTGTGTGCATTTTGTCGTAGTTTGAGGCCTCGCAACGTGCTTCTTATCCCGTGAGACAAAGTGAATTAATATATTGTGGCTGGTCATGAGCGACCTCGCAATATCAAGACAGACGGGGTAGGCCAGAAAAAGAGGACTAGCAATGGGAGTGGCATTGACTATGACAGATTGAGATAGATCAAGTGGTACAGGCCTTCTAAACATTATCATCAGCTCTTTTGCCTTTGCGGCCCAGTGATTGATCTCGCTTCCTCACGCCGTTTCGTTTGCCCGCAAACATTTCGTTCGACTGCTGCTGCTTATTATGCACAATTAGGATTTATCTAAGCTACTTGGCTTCTTTTCTGAGTTTCCATCTATTTCCTTGTCTAAAAATAATTTCGCTCCTCAAGGGCCGCTGCGTAGAAAGCTGAGCCCAATGAAAAACTGCGCTTTCACAAGCTCACCTCCATCGCCTGGTACCAGTGCCCACTCTTTGGAACAAGGGGCACCTCTCTCTACTTCTCCGTTAGTAGTTAAGGGGTTTCCGAATCGATCGAGCACTTACCTGCTTCGTCATGGGACGTCGAGCATTCAAATTCTATGATGGTTACACTAGGCCTCCAAATAGAGAATCTCACTATGTCGCAGCTCCCGGGGCTCCATATCCACCAATTTTCTATCCCCCTACGGTTGCTCCGTCTGGCCTGTTCAAGCCTCCCCCTTCCTTCTTGGCACCATCTCCCTCGCCTCCTCACGCCCATCCCGTCAGCCCGGGAGCAGTCGCCGGTTTGACTGTCTTTAGTGTAGTTGCAGTAGCAGTATCACTTAAGGTGCTGACCTGGTTGTGGAGTATCAGGCCACATATTCACTCACCATATGGAACCTTCGGAGTGGGCGGTCTAGCACCCAAAGCCCAGCGTTTTGTTAAGGATTTAGAAACAGGTCGGGATGTGAGCGGTGGAGCCACTAGTGAGGGTGAGTGGTTTGATCTTTTCTGTACGCGACTCTGTTCTAACTACACACGCTATCTCACTATTAGGAGAACAGAGCGACTGTATCCTCACCTGTCGGTTCTTTCTACTTTGTTGCAGGTGGTGGAGGTGGAGGTGGAGGTGGAGGAGGTAGAGGTGGGACACATGGTGGAGGTGGAGGTAGAGGTGGAGGGGGAGGGGGCGGTGGAGGTGGCATAAGCGGCAGTGAAATTGCAGAAGTTCCCCCTCCTGATCAACCCGGTACACAAAGGATAGCACGATCATCGAACCCATCAACTCCAGAAGATCAATCAACAGACACCAGTACCATTGATTCCCTCAAAGGCGACATCACCGGCGCCACGCAAAAGCAAGCGGGTCGTGCAGACATGACGAGCGGCGGTGAAGCTATTCTTCGCACCATGAAACAAGATCAACAGCTCCGTAATGCACGAATGACAGGTGGCAACGAAGCCCTTACCCCGACTGTGATGCAAGAGCAGCTCCGTGGCAAAAACGAAGCTCTTGGCGCCATGATGCAAGCTCAACAGCTGGGTAGTGTAAGCATGGCGGATGCCGGTCAAACTTTTCTCGGCGCCATGATTGAACAGAAGCAGGGCGGGGGCGGCATTGAACTTCTTCACAGCATGATGCAACAATCGAAGCTGAGCGACTATGAAAATGTTCTTCGAACAATAATGCAAGGGCAACTTGGTGGTGTAGAACAATTTGCGAGCGACAATGGAACTGTTTTGCGTAACATGACGCAAGAGCAGCTGCAAGGGCAGGTGGGTAATATATTAGGCATGGCAAGTGGCAATGAAGGTGTTTTTGGCTCCATGGTACAGGAGGAGCTCGGCCATGTCGGCATGACGCGGAGCGCTGCTGAAGCTGTTCTTCTCACCAGCATAGATGAAAAGCTGGGTCGCCTAGGCGCTGGTGAGGCGAGCGAAGGTGAAGCTCTTCTTCGATCAGCTGCGATTTCGAAGGACCGGTTGGCGAGAGTAAGCATGGCGAGTAGTAATGTGAGAACAGGTATAATAAGTTCTATCCTTCTCATCACCGCGAGTCATTGCAAGAGCAGAGCCAGATGCGTCCTCACTATTTAATTAGCTGTGTGTTCTCCTCGGTTGCGTGTACGTACAATCATGAACGAAGAAGGTGCAATGCCAGTACTAAACGGTGTTGGGCCTCCGCCACAAACACGGGTTGCGCCTGATATAGCGAATCGATCAAGCTCGGTCTCCACTTACAATACAATGAACAAAAGTCCAGAGTCGGTTATCAGTACCGATAATTCAATAAACTGTGAAGAGGTCCATGGAGCGTTACGACACTTGCAAGTTCTTAAGAGTACCAGGTTGCAAGAGCAGCTTGGCATCGCTGAAGGTATGTGTTTTGAAAAGGTCGTCTACTGTATTAGATGAGTACTATAGTGATACTTGATACTCGATGTATGCCATAACACAATCATCAAATATAGTACACCCGGTGAGCTAGATTTCGAGAAGTGCTCACATAAAACATTTTTCCCAATCCAAAATCTTAAATGCAGGTATTTACAAATAAAATACCAAATACTGGCTTTAAAATTAAAGGCAACCCAAAATCCAAACCTAGATTTCTCAATTTCAGCCGCACTAACTCGAGAGTCAAAATAGACTAGAGTATGATAGCCTTTTTCTTGTTTCTAACGTCTAAGCATTGAGTCAAAGCCCACTAACACAACATAAACTTTATTCCTCTTTCTTGCCTTCTCCTACATAAGGCAATGAGTGGATTCATAGGACATCCAACCATATGTGGGGGTATGTGTCAACCTTGTCATCTCAAAGGAAGAAGCTCGAAAAACATGCTAGGACAACTCTCCCTTTTCTGTTTGGTTGAATGCAGGTGGGACAAAGGGAGGAGATGGAGGTACTAGTGAAGAAGGCCCTGAACATGCTACTCAACATGTTGCCACACAAATGAGAGTTCTCAACATGTCCCAATCATCAACAAGCCCAACAAACTTTAGCGCTCATCGTGCTAGGCAAGGCCAGTTAGGGAGTTCTCAAAGAAACAACAACCCTACATCAATGGTAAGTATAGCTTTGTGAATTTCGAATTTGTGGCTTGCTTATCTTGTTTCCTTCCTCGCCCATGACCCCTCTCTTCTTAATTTTTTCATTCATTCCCACTCAAGGATACACGAAGGGTAATACTCTAAATGTATGCCAATAAGGTAAGCTACACATCAAGATATATCCAATAGCATCTCACACAATATGCAACACAACATCTTAGTTTATCTCCCAGTCAATCCTTTTGATCATAGCATTTTCATGTCAAGGTCTAGTGTCCCTTTGCACCTCTTTAACAATAATGGAAAGAGTATGAAATTAAGAGGCATTGATAGATTAATGAAAGTTGAGGTGGACAAGGTGAAAATTGAGTGAAATTTGTGCTATTATTAATGAAAACCCACGCATGGGGACGAGGCTTAGAACTATCCCCAAAACTTGTACAATAGAGTGTGTATTTATGAGGCCTGTACATAAGATTTTCAAAAGGAAGATAAGAGTTCCAACGTGCCCCAAGCCTCGTTGACGCATGCATGGATGCGCTTGTAATCTAATCCTCCAAGAGAGGTGACATATTACCTTGTCATATCTGTTGAGGTTGGTAATTTATTCTCCCTTGAAAGCATTTTACACAATAGTCTACACGTGAAGACCATAAAATCATTCGAGTTATTGACCCACTAGCATAATTCACCATGTTTGCAAAATAGACTTTAAAGCTTACTTAAGTAATGCATTCAAACCTGCATTGCTCCATCGATAGATGGTCTGCAAGTTTAGTAACTCAAGGGAGGCACGTAGAACAGAGAAAGTGCACCTCTCAAATAGTGGAGTTGATGCTGTGGTAAAAAGATTGTCCTGCTCCATGCTATCATCCCTACCTGAGGATTGATGGACATATAAATCTCGCACCATATCATCAAACACCTCCTTCTCCATGGCCTCATGAGGTAATGGTGGAGGGATACTATCACCATCACTCCATGCATCCGTAATGGTCACTCTTGAAGATCCCACCTCATATCACCGATGCTTCGCCTCCTCATGACGAGCATAGGGCAACATATGCGGGTGTGGCACTGCATCCTATATCAAATTAAAATGGGATCATAACTCAAACACATGAACACCCATAGGTATCTCAATCAACCTTAACTCTTTAACACTTACCATGTTTACGGTCACATCCCATTCTCCATACTTTGAGACGTGATTGAGTGTAATTTTGCGTGCACGATACATGTTTTCTCAACATCGATCACACATGCATTTGATTTTTTGCTCCAACCACATATCGCGATGGTGGATACAGAGGGATTCATCCTCACTGGAGCTATTTGTTGAAGATGAAGACATCCTACAGATAAACAACCCAAAAAATGTGTTCTTGCATGAGTTGTAAATGTCAAAACTTTATGGAGTGTCTAAAAGCGCTTCTAACACCACGTCTATACTGTGGAACACGTCTATAGGCACATCTAAAATGTAGTGTAGATGCGCTGATAGACACACCTTTAGACGCACTAATAGATGTGCTTTTAGAGGCGCAGACTGCGAGTTGATTTTCAAATCTACTTTTAGTGCGCTTGCTTTCCTTCACATAATTTTAGCGTTGCACGACTTGCTTTCCTATTAACAGACACAACTCCGGGCATCCACACTAATCTCCAAGCACCCGCACTCATCTCTAAGCTTACACAATCATCTCCAAGCACATAAGAGAAGAGGGTGAACAAGGAAGAGAAGAAAGAGAAGCGTCTTTGAAGAAGGACAAGAAGCTTTCATACCTCTATCCAAGGTAAGTCTCTTGGCGGTTGATCTTCTTTAAAAGTTGCTCTCTTTGGATTCATTCTTTGTCGTATGCAAGGAAGGGATGTTTTTGGTACTAGCGTTGTTCTTTTTGGGATCGGGTACATGTCCTTTTCAGTTTCTTTCAAATAGGCGTCTGTCAGAGCGTGTCTATAGATGCATCTAACAGCGTGTCTAACTTTTGGAAAAACAGGCAGTCGCGCCTATAGACGCGCTGTTAGACGCCTCTATAGACGCGCTACGACAGTTTTTATTGTGTTCTTCCCTTTCCCCTTCCCCTTCATTTTCCTTCTCTTTCCCTTCCCCTTCTCTTTCCCCTTCCCCTTCCAAGAAAGGGGTTGCATGAATGATGGAAATAAGTGATTGCATGAATGATGGAAAGAGATTGCATGAATGAAGAAAGGGATTGCATGAATGATGGAAAGGGATTGCATGAATGAAGAAAGGGATCGCATTCGTGAGGAAATAAGGGATTGCATTCTCTTTTTCTCTCCTTTCTCTTCTCTTTGCTTCTCTTTTCTTCTCTCTTTTTCTCTCTTATCTCCTTTCTTTTTTCTTCTCTCTTTTCCCTCTTTTCCTCTCTTTTCTCATCTCTTTCCTTCTCTCTTTTTCTCTCTTTTTCTCCTCTCTTTTCTCCTCTCTTTCCTTTTCTCTCTTTTTCTCTTTTATCCTCACTTTTTCTCTCTTTTTCCTTCTCTTTTATCCTACCTTTCCTTCTCTCTTTTTCACTTTTCTCTTTCTCTCTTTTTCTCTCTTATCTTCTCTCTTTTTCTCTATTTTTTCTCCTCTCTTTTCTCCTTTTTCTCCTCTCTTTTTCTCTCTTTTTCTCTCTTTTCTCCTTTTTCTCCTCTCTTTTTCATCTCTTTTTCTCTCTTATCTCCTCTCTTTTTCTCTCTTTTTTCTCCTCTCTTTTCCTCTATTTTCCTCCCTTTTCTCCTCTCTTTCCTTCTCTCTTTTTCTCTCTTTTATCCTCACTTTTTCTCTCTTTTTCCTTCTCTCTTTTATTCTCTCTTTCCTTCTCTCTTTTCGTCTCGTTTCCTCTCTTTTCTCCTCTCTTTTTCTCTCTTATCTCCTCTCTTTTTCTCTCTTTTGCCTCCTCTCTTTTCTCCTCTCTTTCCTTCTCTCTTTTTCTCTCTTTTATCCTCACTTTTTCTCTCTTTTTCCTTCTCCCTTTTATCCTCTCTTTTCGTCTCTTTTCTCCTCTCTATTTCTCTCTTATCTCCTCTCTTTTTCTCTCTTTTTTCTCCTCTCTTTCCTTCTCTCTTTTTCTCTCTTTTATCCTCACTTTTTCTCTCTTTTTCCTTCTCTCTGTTATCCTCTCTTTTCATTAGGTGCGTCTGTCTATTGAATAGATGCACCTATAGACATGGATCTGTAGACGTGCAAATAGACACGAAAATAGACGCACTTGTAAGTTTTTTTATAGTTAAGAAAATGCATCTATGTGCACGTCTATGGGTGCTTTTTCTTGTTGTGCATTAGATCATATTGGAGATCTAATGGCCCTAGTGGTCTCTTGTGGGTGACTCTTAGCTCTATAAAATTTTCCATACAATCATGCATGCTTGTAGACATTTTGGATATCTTTTAATTTCAATATTCAGTGAATAAAATGATTTTAACAAGGGGCCCTTGTCAAAAGCGGTCTCCAAAGGTAGGCCAAAATTCAAAACTTCTCATAGGTCACCCTTTTAGACCATCTCAAGGGCATTCATGTCCCCATCTAGGGAAATAGGGCCACTATGGCCCTTTTGGACCAATGATGATCACCTTTTATAAAGGGTGGTTATCTCCCAATGTAGGGAAATAGAGCCTTTTGGAAACATGGTAGAACAGGTAGCCTATGGATACCCTAATGGACATAGGATGTAAAATGGGATGACTTGTGGCTACTATCTTCTAACATGTGCCAATAAATAGGACCTCATCCCCTTTAAACATATGGTAGTTCTTACATTGACCATAGGGAAATTTTAGCTACCCTTTTGGCCATAGAGGTGCATGTCAAATCAAACACATTTTCAATATCATTTGGGTGCTTACAAGGTGCCTCATAGCATATTGGATCATGTAGATGTGAAGATAGTGGGAGAGAGGGAAGGAGTCTCACTTGCGGCTTTCTCACAAGCACAATGGGGGAATACACACAAAGGTGGAGGCTGAAAACAGTTTTCCGCTTCTTAGTTGTGAAAGCCCAAAAGAACTCAAGTACAAAGAAAATAGAAGAACCCCATATGTGGGTCTCAAACCAAACTCAACTAACTAAGGTGGCATACTAACTGAGCCACAAACTAGAGTACATAAGGATAGCTGTCATCCAGCTATTATTCGTGGGCGGTGTACCAACTGCATCTCCAGCTAACAAGTCGGTGACATAAATATACAACGGTCACCCTGGCATATCGCGAGTGGAGCTCGATATCTCAACACTCCCCCTCGAGCTCAATCCCAATTCCTGCACACCAAGCAGGTCTCTGAACTTGCGCAGCTTCTCTGTGCCCAATGCTTTTGTGAATATGTCAGCTACTTGATCCTCTGTGCTGACATAAACTAGATCAATAAGACATAGTAAAACCTTCTCCCGCACATAGTAATAATGCACCTCAATGTGCTTTGTTCTAGCATGAAAGACTGGGTTCTTTGCCAAGTGTATGCTGCTCATGTTGTCACAACAAATGACAACTGGCCCATCTGTAGACTGATGCATATCATAGAGTAGCTTATGCAACCAAGCTACCTCACATGCAGCCATTGCTGCACCCCTGTACTCAGCCTCTGTGCTCGACAAGGCAACTGTAGGTTGTTTCTTGCTGCTCTAAGTGACTGCAGCACTCCCAAAAGAGAACACATATCCACTGGTAGATCGTCTATCAAAAATACTACCAGCCCAATCAGCATCAGTGTATCCATGCAACTGTATCTGAACCCCAGCCTCATAAAATAGTCCATACTGCAATGTGGACTTCACATACTTGAGTATGCGTCTAGCCGCATCCAAATGCGGTTTCCTTGGAGTCTGCATAAACTGACTTACCAACCCAACAGCATAGCTCAAATCTGGCCTGGTAATAGTCATGTAAATCAAACTTCCTACTATGCGTCTGTACATAGTAGGGTCTTCCAGAAGCTCACCTGCATCTGCGCTCAGCTTCACATTCTGCTCCAAAGGAACTGAAATAGGCTTACAGCCTGTCATCCCATATTTGGACAGCATGTCTAATCCATACTGCCTCTGCAAGAGCTGTATCCCACTTGGTGATCTAATCACCTCAATGCCCAAGAAATAACGCAGCTCTCCCAAATCCTTCATCTCAAACTTCTGCCTCAATAGCATTTTCACATGAAGGATATCTTCATCACTATCACCTGTGATGATCAAATCATCAACATAAATGACAAGCAGCATAATCCCTTTCTCTGTTTTTCTCACATAGAGTGAGAAATCTGCCTTGGAAATCTGAAAGCCAATAGTGACAAGATACTGTCCTATCTTGTCAGACCATGCTCTAGGTGCTTGCTTCAAGCCATACAAGGCTTTCTTTAACCTGCAAACAAACTCAGGATGAATAGTATGAACATAACCTGCTGGCTGCTCCATAAAGACCTCTTCTTGCAAATCGCCATGCAAGAAGGCATTCTTTACATCCATCTGATGTAAAGACCATCCCTTTGATGCGGCCATAGCAATGGCTGCTCTTACGATTGCCATCCTTGCAACCGGGCTGAAAGTTTATTCATAATCAATGCCATATGTCTGTGCATACCCCTTGACAACTAATTTTGCCTTGTATCTATTCACAGAACCATCTGCATTGTGCTTGATCTTATAACCCCACTTACAGCCAATTGCATTCTTGTCTTTAGGCAAAGGCACCAATTCCCATGTAGCATTTGCATCCAAGGCATCCATTTCCTCATCCATGGCTTTCTCCCATTTTTCATTTCCCATGGCTTGCTCAAAAGAAGTGGGTTCTGGTTCTTGTATCACTTTGACCATATAGGCATAGTGAATGGCTGTAAATCCATCATATTTCAGCCTATCCACAGGATACCTAACCCTGGTAGACTTGCGCAAAATAGGCTCACTTCCAGGTTCTCTCAAAACATCCCTGGTCTTCCTTACTCCAGGTGTAACAATAGAAGGAATACCCAACTCATCATCAATGCTCTGTTCTGAGCCACTGGATTCACCATCCACACAAGAGTGACCTGCATTCACATCAAACATGGGCTGATCTACCTTCTCTTTTCCTTTTCGTGATACCTGCATACCACTCTCTGCATTGCTTTAAGGAGATTTTCCTGATCTCAATCTGCCTGTCCATGGCGAAGTATGTGAACCACTGCTAGATGACACTGCAGGTCCACTGATATTTTGTGATTGCTGCTGTGAATTCTGTGCAGCATTACCATTTTGTGCATCTACATCAATCATCACATTTACTAGTTTATACCAGCTGCTCATCTCATCAAAAACAACATCTCTGCTCACTGTAAACTTACGAGTAGAAGGGTTATAGCATCTATACCCTTTCTGCTGCAGAGAATAACCAATAAAGATGCACTTCTCAGCTTTTGGATCCAACTTGGACCTCAACTCATCTGGCACATGGACATAGGCAATGCAACCAAAAATTTTCAAATGAGAAATATCTGGTTTCCTACCAGTATACATCTCCTCTGGCGTCATGCCATGTATTGCTGCAGTGGGAGTCCTGTTCATTCTATAAACTGCTGTAGCAACTGCTTCAGCCCAATAATAATCTGGTAGATCTTTTTCATTTAGCACAGCCCGAGATACCTCTCCAATATGCCTGTTTTTCCTTTCTGCAATTCCATTTTGCTGTGGGGTATGACTGCATGAATATTGCTGCTTTATACCATGCTCCTGCAAGAACCTTGCAAACTCATTTGAGAGGTACTCTCCCCCTCCATCTAACCTTAGGCATTTTATTTGCAGGCCTGTTTCTTTTTTAACCATAGCTTTGAAAGCTTTGAAGTGCCCAAACACCTCACTTTTCTTTTTCATAAAATACACCCAAAGTTTTCTGCTAAAGTCATCAATAAATGTGACAAAATAGTGACAGCCACCAATAGATGCAGCTTTAGTAGTCCACACATCAGAGTGGATTAATTCCAATGGCTTTTTACTCTCTTGAACATGCCTAGGAAAAGGTTTCCTTGCCTGTTTTCCAAATTGACAGGCTTCACAAACCTTGTGCATTTCTGCAACCTTGAATTTAGGCAATCCTGCAACAATATGTTGGGCTTGCATTGATTTAAGTCGCTGTATATTAACATGACCAATGCGTTTGTGCCAGATATCAATATCTGCAACTACACTGGTCCCATGTGCAAACATTGCTGCACTCAATTCAGACATGTCCGCATCCAACGTAAACATCTTGCTCTTCTTCTTTCCTTTTGCTATCAAGCGACCATTATTTTTCATATCCTCAACAAAGCATCCATGAGGATTAAATCTAACCTGCAAGCCCTGCTCAACCATCTGACCAACAGAAACCAGGTTCTTGGTGATGTTCGGGACATGAAATACATCAAACAAGTATTTCTTTTTCCCATCCTGCATAGACAAAGGAATTTTGCCAATCTGCACAATAGGATGTGCAATATCATCACCAGTCTCCACAAATCCTGGTTTTTCCATTTTGCTTACATCCTGCATCCATTCAGCATGACCTGTCATGTGGTTTGACGCACCTGAGTCAACATACCACACATCATTGCTTTCTTCTGCACTTGTCACAGAATTTGTCATATGCTGCACCATAAACAAATGCTCATTTCTGTCATCACCCTGTCTACTAGAGGATGCATAATTTCCTTGCTGCAATTTTCCATTCATAATGTCATTCTGCTTTTTGTAGCAGTCTTTAGCCATATGCCCCATTTTACCACAGTAGTAGCATTCAACATTGCTATTTGAATTTTGGCCTCTCTGCCATCCACCACGACCTCTTTGGCTCCCCCTGCCTCTAGAGTTACCATGTCCTCCTGCATAGGACTGGTTTTCTTGCATTTGCTGCATATTCTGATTTCTACCATGGCCTGCAGATCGGCCTCCTCTACCTCTGCCTCCACCTCTGCCAGCATTTGAGTAGAAGACAGTTTCTTTTGAAGTTCCTGCTGAAGAAGATGCACCACCATTTCTCTGCTCTTCAGAAATTAGAAGAGCAATCAACTCCTCAAAATCAGGAAATTTTTCACGGACGGCAATGGATGTCCGGAACTATGCATAATCCTTTCCTAGACCATTCAAGGTCACAGAAACTAAATCGTCATCATCCACTGGCGGCCCAATGGAAGCAAGTGCATCCGCAATTTTCTTCACCTTCATGTGGTAGTCATTGATGCTCATATTTTCTCTCTGCACATTGTGCAGCTCCTGCTTGAGCTGCATTTTCCTAGCTTGCGTATTTGTGCTGTACATTTTTGCCAAAGTATCCCATGCCTCCTTTGGCGTACTTGCATCCTGAATATGCACAATCATGGAGTCCGAAATACTGATAGACAGCCAGTACATAACTTTCCTGGCTCTCTCATGCCATCCTTTAAATGCCTACATTTCCTATTGATTGGGAACATTAGGAAGAACATGTTCTTCTTCATTTCCTGTAATGAACTCCCAATAGCCTTTTCTTATAAGGAAATTCGTCATTCTAAACTTCCATGCCTGGAAGTTGTTCTTGTCAAGCTTTTCAGTGACAATCTGTGAAAGAGAATCAGATGCCATTTAAGAACACCGCAAAATATTCTGTCACTGCAAAAAACACAGCTTTTGCCTCACACGGGCAGATCTGCAAAACTGACGAAGGTGGTATTTCACCACACAGTCACTTCCTAGTGACGATTTTGCATCAACAAGCAACAAGCATGAATCTGCAACTCCTAATATCTCTGCACACAGGCATACGATGCAATTTCTGCGGCAACTTTTCACCAACTAGCCGAGCAGTGGTCGCAAAGCCAAAATAGGGCCTTTTTCTGAGTGCCTGCGAAGAACTTCCGCCTTCAAAACGGTCGGGCCCCGAGATGGCCTCGAATCAGAAAAATCAAAGAACTTCCCACAGCATATACTGCACTCTCGCCACACCGCGAAGGGCGTCTCAATCTGAGACAATGCACTCTTGCACTTCTGGCTGTGCTACCTGCAGAGATTTGCTCCCAAACTCGAAATAGGAAAGCAACACTGGTCCTCTTACCAAGACACCGTGAACTTGGTTTGCTTTCTTGAGCTCCTTACCACGAACAAGGCTCTGATACCATGTGAAGATAGTGGGAGAGAGGGAAGGAGTCTCACTTGCGGCTTTCTCACATGCACAATGGGGGAATACACACAAAGGTGGAGGCTGAAAACAGTTTTCCTCTTCTTAGTTGTGAAAGCCCAAAAGAACTCAAGTACAAAGAAAATAGAAGAACCCCATATGTGGGTCTCAAACCAAACTCAACTAACTAAGGTGGCATACTAACTGAGCCACAAACTAGAGTAGATAAGGATAGCTGTCATCCAGCTATTATTCGTGGGCGGTGTACCAACCGCATCTCCAGCTAACAAGTCGGTGACATAAATACACAACAGTCACCCTGGCATATCGCGAGTGGAGCTCGATATCTCAATAGTAGAATCCACATTGTTCCTGTTTTAGCATGTAGAATTAGTGCAAGAGACCATATCAAAAGCCTCTAGATTATTATTCCATCATTGTTAATAAGTTTATGATGTTTTTACATCATCAACAATAGTTTTTTAATTAGTTGAGCTTGCAAAATTTATCCATCAAATGATGCATATGTGTGTATCCTACCCTCCATTACTAGATTTGTTTTTCACTTGTTTCTCCATTTTAATTCAAGTATACCTACAAATGCAAGGGATGGCCTTAATAATGCCTTCTATTCAGTTCTTGGTCTCTAAGTTGAAGCACTTGAATTCATGTCATATAGCACATAAGGGACTCCAGAGGGTACCCTCCATTGCCATATTCTTTTTTCAACTGATTTTCCATTGCCATTATTTTTGCAAATCTAGCTACAGATGCAAGGGATGGTCTTATTACCCCCTCCATCCCATTAACTTTGTCTCTAAGTGAACGCACTCAAATTTATGTCATATAGCACACAAAGCACCCCTAAGGGTCAAATTCTATCTACCTCAACCAATCATGAAAATGAGCTGGTTTTGTAGCTTAGAAGCACAAATCGGCAAGCATCATAAGTAAAAACTTGTGTGAAACAATACATGTCCATCATGCTTTCTAATGAGTTTCCAATAAATTAGGATGGCTTTCCAAGATATAGCACTTATCATGTAAGTTTCAAGTCATAATACTTTTGCTTTATCTCCTTTGAATAGGATTTTCTTTGAGAATAGTCATGATGTATATGGAGATAGGTTTTATAGAATACTAGAAGGCAAATATGATTAAAAATAGGTAGAGTCATGCTTGCATAAGAAGGATACAATATCGCAAAGCTATGGTGATTTTTATTCCTTTTTACATATTTTGATGTGCCTTTTATGGTTTCTTTAGAGGTCACCTTCATATTTTCAAAATGAGATAGTATGTGCTTGGGCTAGTCTTCTAACATAATGTTTTTCTCATTATTTTATTTTTATAGCTTGGAAAATTATCATAATGAGAGTAAATCAATTTTCTATGAAGTGCGATTTCAAAAACATTTCTTGCTAAACATTCCACATCCTAGGGCTACACGGTAAGCACCCTCAAGGGCTTCGCATTGGGGACTTGTTTGATGTGGAGGATTCTCTCTGTATTCATGCGAGCGCATGCGCACATGTGTGTGTGTGTGTGTGTGTGTGCACGTGCATGTGTGTGTGTACATGTGTGCGCGAGTGCGTGCATGCGTGTGTGCATGTGTGTGTGTGTGTGTGTGTGTGTGTGTGAGAGAGAGAGAGAGAGAGAAAGAGAGCATGCGTGGGCATGTGTGAGTGCACATGTGTACATGCATGCATGCATACATGTGTGCGTGTGCATGTGGGCATGCATGAATCATGAGCCTGGTCATATTTGGAAAAAAATAGTCTAGAATTTAATGATCATAGATGGCAAAATGGTTGATCTTTAGGATGTGAGGTCATCTTTTGAAAACTTCTAGTATGTTGTGTATGATCACAAGTTAAATCTTTCATGGTATTGGTGACTTGTATAGTGGTTGGGACCGTCATCATCAAAATCACCATTACAGACAAAGGAGGCCATGCATAAGGCGGTAAAGCAGCAATCTTATGATACATTGATGGCAAGTGGTGTGGTGCAAAGAGAACCCTCCTCCTATAGCCAAATTAGTGAGTCTACACATATATTTTCGCATTTATCATGAGGATTTCCACTAAAACATATTTGTAGTGAAGGGTTTCTTGTTTTTTTTACACAGATGAAGAGGGAGATTATGCAAATTTAAGATCCCCATCCACACCAAGGCCTCACCTTGTTACAAGTGTTCAAGTTGGGGCTTCTAATCATGGTTTACATGCCACTACACCAATTAGAGCCATTAACCCTCATGAACTTGAGAGGGTTGCAACACATATAACTAACTTGGTACAAGCCATTGGTGATATTCTTGGTTCTTCTAGCTCACATGATATCGATGAGGATGCCATACATGGTCTATTTCTTTACTTCTTCTAAGTTGTTTCACAACACTTGATAGTGGAATATTTAGGTTTTATTGGAATAGCTAGTAGGTTAAAGTGACAAATTCTTAATCATGCACTTGTTACTTTTCTATGAACAGGTCGTCATAATAGGGAGGTGCAAACACATTGGTCTCGAATGTTGAAGGAATGCTTGTACTTGACATTGGATCATTGTGCACAGGTATACAATCCACACAACATGCAACATTCTCATGTCTCTCCTAATTTAAGTGAGGAACATGATTCTTATACAAACACAAGAACATGAAATAGTATTGAGCAACATAATTGGTATATATTTGATGTATCAAGTAGGAATGATCTTAGCTTGAATCAACCATGCTTAGTATCCTTTGTAGTCATCCTGCATGCCTTTAAGGTAGGTGATGACAAAGTAGAGTGATGCCAATGCTACAAGGATTTTGAAAGGTTTGGCATGTGCAAAGTTGGATGACATTTAAATGTTCTTTCCATTGAGGAAAATGCATTATGGAATTATGTATCATCTTAATAGCTCATTATTCATGGAGTTTATGTTGAACTACATAGGTCATGAAGATTTTGTTGTCCTCTAAGATTTGAGCTATGATTTTCAATGACTAAAAATGAATTTTAAAAATGATAATTGTCCTATGATAGCAAGAACTATTGCAAATCAGGTCTATTTACAACTCTTTTATTCAAATATAAAAACTGTAAGAAAACAATACAACGTTTGTGCTCAATAGATAACTAGATCTCGTATGCATCTCGTATGCAAGAGAGAAAAGTAGATAGTATGGAGAATCAAAAATTTGATTACTGTAAAATTGATACAATAGATGGTGCTACCTCCCAGCCGTGCGCTCCTATGTGAGGAGCTTTGATGGCATGCTGGAAATGTTGAGAGTTCACGCTCAACATCATGTGATCATGTGTGCATAGCACCATCACGTGATCATATGTGCATAGCACTAACCTTATAGAGTGCTATAAAGGAAAGGGTTAGCTCCCCTAACCCTAACCCTAAAAGGGTTTGTATATATTCTATTTTTTCAACTAAATCTAGTGTACAGTTAGTCATTTGTGGTGTGCTCTCTAGCTGTGCCCTCTCTCCTCATCTCCACTCTTCTCCTCTCCCCTCTTCATATTTTGTCATGGTATCAGAGCTCCCTTGTCTTCCGTTGAGACATTGAGATTCTTGAGAGTGTGAGAGAGATTGTGAGATTGAGAGTTCTCTTGAGTGATTGTGAGATTTTTTCCCTTCACTTCCGTTGAGAGAATTTCCGTCCATTGAAAGAAAATTCCGTCATTGTTCTTGAGAGGATTCCTTGATTGAAAGCAAGAGAGATTGTGAGTGATCTCTGCAAGAGAATCATGTGAAAAAGTTCTTCGAGTGTATCCTTATGAGAGAAAGATAGGAGTGATTGTGCGAATCGTCATTGTTTCCTTTGTTTTTTGGGAAAAGTGATTTCTCTTGAGAGAGTTCTGAGATTTCCATCGTGAGAGGTCTTCATTAAGAAGGCCGAGTTTCGGAAAAGAGAGTGAGAGAGACCTACGGGCGACGAGTAGCTTCAACGACTCTTTGCACCAAAGCCCCTTCACCGACTCCTACCAAAGACTAGAGTTTCAGAATATTGCGCTCCATCAACAACGAACAACAGCCCATAGTCTTCTATAAGGTGCCTCCAATCGGCCGACGAACGAGCAGCAGCAGTGGCGACTCCATCGTTGGACCTCCAACTCCAACTCCAACTGCAACTCCAACTGCCCTTGTCAACCGTCTACAAACGATGTCTCTTTCCGTTCGCTTTCTGAAATTTCCACTGTCCGCCTTACTTTCGCTACGCTTACAAAGCATCCTTCTTTTAGCGGTGTCCTCCGGCTGCGGAGGACTAGCATTAAAAGCTTCGTCACTCTTTGCATAACCCCTTTCTGGCCGCAGCGTCACTATTTTGAATCCTAGCGAAACCAAAGGAGTGCATACCGTGTGCCTTCGCCTCCGTGCAGCTTCCACTGTAGAACTCAAATTCCGAGATTTGTGGCCGCTTCGCAGCACTCTACCCAAGTCTTTCTTGAAAGGCATCACGCCGTGAGGGTCTCCTAGCGCAGCAGCTGCACAGTTCACCTCGCCTCAATTTCTCCTAAATCGTCCGGTGGTTCTTTCGTTGACGCGATTTTAACAAACACCATCCTCCTCCACTAGAAATCCGAGACGTTCTTCCTTCCAGAAAAAGAAGTCGCCAGCAAGCTCCAGCATCTACAGCAAGCTCCAATCGCCGCCATCAGCTTCGCAGCAAAGCTCCTAGCTCCTCCAGTGAGCTCCAGCATCCACGAGCTCTAACGAAGAACGACGACGGAATCTTCGAGATTCCGTCGGCATCTCCCAGATTCCGGCGGCCCACGAGGCGACACGTGGAGGATAGAGCACACACTCACCTTGCGACACGTGGCAGATAGACTGCCACGTCATCACCGACTGCCACGTCAGCACCGACTGCCACGTCATCACCGACTGCCACGTCATCACCGACTGCCACGTCATCAGTGCCACGTCATTAGTGACACGTCATCAGCCACGTCAGCACTGCCACGTCATTTGCCACGTCATTTTGCCACGTCATCTGCCACGTCATTTGTGCCACGTCATCTGCCACGTCATCTGTGCCACGTCATCATTGCCACGTCATCAGTGCCACGTCATCAGTGACACCTCAGCACTGCCACCTCAGCACAGAGCTTCACTGGCACACCTCTTGCTAAGCACAGTGCCACATCATCACTGCATGTGACTCACAGTGACACATCATCATTGAGCACCATTTGCACTCCTTTTGCCCCTCCACCTAGATCAAGTCATATCTCTTGATCCAGGAAGAATTTGAGGGTGCTCCAAAAAGGAAAGTCGCTCGATTTTTTGTGCTCTACGCGCTCGTTACATCACGCGCACATTTCGGCGCAAGTTACACTCACATTTGAGCCTCGCCGACAAAACCACTTCCTTCACGCACATTTGCCTCTACATCGACGCATCTGACCCAGCACTTAAAAAGAACAAAGGAAAAGGAATTATTTGCTGCTCTTTCATCGATCGACGGTTGGTTTAGATCTAGATCAGAGTAGACTAGATCGCCATAGAGGGGACGCTTTGAATTCCCCAAGTTGCCAATCTAAGCCATGCCCGAAATTCCCGACTAGTACCTACTCGGAGTCAGTCCATACGCTCACATCCGATTTCACATCATTACATTACCTGAAATCTTACGTTCATCAGTTCAGTGAGCAGACTTCAGAGTTCAGAGGCATTGCAGATTGATTCAGTGGGCAGATAGCACTTGATTTCACACACACATGCCACCATTGTAAAGCCTATTTGGCTATCTCACGGCATCGTGCACATCATTTTTCAGCCTTGTAAAGCCTCTTGGCTATTCCCGGCATCATTGCCACAAGCCTTGTAACACAGGTCAGATCTTATTTACTGCAGTTCTATCTTCACCGACGGTACAGAGATTTCACTTGGCATCTTCAGTGTATTTGCAGTTGATTCATACAGAGTTTTCCAGGACACTTTTTGAGTACATTGTTTGCACCATGTCAACTAGCAACCTCAATTTGGAGGCATCTGCTAAGTTAGACAACTCCAATTACGGTACATGGAAATACCGAATGGAGACCATTCTTGTGCTTCAGGACAAATGGGAGTATGTCGATGGATCCATACCTAGACCATTGGCAGATCCAGCCACCAGTAGCTCTACTCCATCTGTTGTCACAGCACCAGCAACGGGATCTACATCGGGATCTACATCTACACAAACAGTTTCCGCACCAGTAGCAGATTCTGCCATTGCCCGAGCTCAAGCAGAATGGGATAAGAAAGACAAGTATGCCTATCACCTGATCAAGCAGAATGTGCAAGATGTCATGCTAGCACAGCTCAACACAGTCAAGACATCAAAAGAAGCATGGGATATGTTCGCAGCTCTCTACGAGTCCAAGAACACATCCAGGATTCTCACCTTGAGAAACCAGATCAACCAGAGTTTCCGCAACAGCAATGAAACTGGTCATGCTTATGTACTCCGCATCAAAGACTACAACAATCAACTTGCAGCAGCCGGAGAGACTATGAATCCCGCAGAAATGGTTCAAGTAATCCTGAATGGACTAGGAGAGGGATATGAGAATCTAGTCCAGAGTATTGCCATCCAACGGCAAATTCCAACACTGGAAGAACTTCAGTCAGTTCTACTTGGTGAAGAACTCAGGACTCAGGCCATTCAAGCACGTAAAGGTCATTCTAATGATCAGGCATTCACAGCTTCAGACAGAAGCAGAGGCAAAGGCAGAAACAGAGGTAGATCATATCAGAAAAGTGGTCAAAATCAAAGTCAGAATCAGCATCAGCAGCATCCTCAGCAACATCAAAATCAGCAAAGAGGAAATCATTCCAACAGAGGAAGATTCCAAGGACGAGGGAATGCATCCACCAATGTGTCAAACATTCAATGCAACTATTGTCACAAGTTTGGACACTATGAAAGAGATTGCCGCAAGAAGCAGTATGACCAAGGCGGTCAATCCAGCAGTAATCGAGGGAATTCCCGAGGAAGAGGAAATCATCGTGGTGGACATTCTAGTCACAGTCATTTTGCAAATGAACATGGCAATATGTTTCTTGCAAGTGAGGAATTGCATCAGACTAATATAATGCACCAAGACACTGATTTCAATCCCAAAGAGGATTTCAGCTATCAAGTCGACCAAGTGGAACAGGATCCTTGGTACATCGACAGCGGTGCATCATCTCATATGACAAATCATCAGGAATGGTTCACAGAAATGAAGCCATTAGAAGGTCAAAAGAATGTCATCTATACAGCAGACAATACACCGAATCCGGTTCAAGGGACAGGTGTTATCCCTATGAATAATTTCACTGGTACAAAAGGATTAGTCAAAGATGTGCTCTATGTTCCGAAGCTCAGCAAGAACCTCTTGTCAGTAGGTCAAATGACGGAACACAACTACAAAGTCATCTTCGACGGTGATGAATGCACTATCAGAGACAAATCCAAAAGAGGTCAGCTAGTAGCAAAAGGTGTCAAGGAAGGACGCTTATACAGGATGCTAGCTACAGTACCAGATCAACATGCCATGTCAGCCCAAATGCAACAGATGCCACTATCTGCAAAATGGCATAAGAGATATGGTCATGTCAACTTCAAGTACTTGTTAGATCTAAGGAATCAAAATATGGCAATTGGGATTCCGAAGCTACAGTTTCTTGGAAAGGTTTGTGAAGCATGCTGCTTCGGCAAACAAAAGCGAACCAACTTTGTCAGAAGTACCTCTCGTGCACGAGGTATTCTTGATTTGATTCATACAGATGTATGGGGTTATGCCCAGACCCGCAGCATCAATGGTTCACTTTATTACTTGACCTTCATCGACGACTACAGCAGATATTGTTGGGTCTACTTTCTGAAAGAAAAATCTGAAGTGTTTGTCAGATTTCAAGAATTCAAAGCCATGGTAGAAAACCAAACAGGTAGAAAGATCAAGGTCATGAGATCAGACAGAGGAGGTGAATACATGTCTTCAGCATTCATCAACTTTTGCAAAACTCACGGCATTCGAAGACAATTCACATGTGCAGATACTCCTCAGCAAAATGCAATAGCTGAAAGGAAGAATGGGACTTTAGCAGACAGTGCTAGAGCAATGCTTAGTGAAAAGCATCTTCCAAATCAGTATTGGGCAGAAGCAATAGCTACAGCTAACTACTTGCTTAATCGGCTTCCTACCGAACCGATACAAGGTATGACTCCTTATGAAGCATTCACTGGACACAAGCCACGCATTGGGCATCTCCGCATATTTGGTTGCATAGCATATGCCCACATACATGATGATCATCGCAGGAAATTGGATGCGAAGTCACGCAAATGCATCATGGTTGGCTACAGTGAAGAAAGTAAAGCATACAAATTGTATGATCCCATCAACCGCAAAGTCATCATCTCCAAAGATGTAATCTTCGATGAGGAATCAGAATGGAAAACCTCACCTACACAGGAGATAGAAGCATCGACTTCACAGTCATCTACAGAACAGGTTGATGAAGAAGAGCAAGAATTGCCAGCAACACCCCAATCAGCGTCACAGCAGCTCAGACGGTCTACTAGGGAAAGCAGACCACCAGCCAGATTGACATATGCTCAGAAAGGCAAAGCAATTCAGGTGGAAACCACCAACTATGCTCTTATGACTACCATCATGGCTACAGAAGAGCCAGTGTACTTCGAAGACGCAGTAGATAAGCCAGAATGGCAAACTGCAATGAATGAGGAAATGGATGCTTTGTATAAAAATAACACTTGGGAATTATGTGACCTTCCACCAGGAAAGAAGGCCATAGCCAACAAATGGGTATACAAAGTGAAGTACAATCCAGATGGCAGTATTCAAAGATACAAAGCCAGATTAGTTGCAAAAGGATTTGCACAACAATATGGCCAAGATTATGATGAGACTTATGCTCCAGTAGCAAAGATGGATTCCATACGGTTCTTGATATCACTAGCGACACTCAGTACATGGAATGTGTATCAGCTCGATGTCAAGAATGCATTTCTCAATGGTTATCTAGACGAGGAAGTCTACATGCAACAACCAGCCGGTTATGTTGAACCAGGACAGGAGAACAAGGTTTGCCATCTCAAGAAAAGTCTCTACGGCTTAAAACAAGCCCCCAGAAGTTGGTACAGCAGAATTGACAAGTATTTTGCTGATCTGGGATACATGAAGTCAAATGCAGATCATACTCTCTACTACAAAGTTCAAGGGGAAGATATTACTATTGCACTTTTGTACGTAGATGATCTGATTGTGACAGGAAGCAAGGATAGCTTCATCCGAAAGCTAAAACAAGACTTATCTGCAGAGTTCGACATGAAAGATCTTGGACTTATGCACTATTGTCTTGGAATTGAGTTCTGGAGAGATTCAGATAGCACATTCATGAGTCAGCTCAAATATGTTGACAGTCTCCTGAAGAAGTTTCATATGGCAGATTGCAAGATTGCAGCCACTCCCATGGAACAGAGTTTGAAACTTACTAAAGATTCAGAAAAGCCTACAGTCAATGACAGATACTACAGGCAACTCATTGGATCTCTTATATATCTGACAATCACACGGCCAGATATTTGTTATGCAGTAAGCTCACTAGCACAGTTTATGGCAAATCCAAAACAGTCTCACTGGAATGCAGCCAAAAGAGTCTTGAGATACATCAGAGGTACAAGACAATTTGGGATAGAATACAGAGGAAGTCATCCACGGTTGCATGGATACTGTGACAGTGACTATGCTGGAGATCATGAGACCAGGAGATCGACACAGGGATATGCATTTTTCCTTGGTCACGGTGCTATATCATGGTTGTCAAACAAACAGCCAACTGTTTCTTTGTCTTCGACTGAAGCAGAATATAGAGCACTCACTACAGGTGCATGTGAGGCTATATGGCTCAGAAGACTATTGTCAGAAACAGATTACTTTGATGAGTCAAAGCCAACAACAATATACTGTGATAATCAATCGGCTCAAGCATTGGCCAAAAATCCAGTATATCACTCCAGAACAAAGCACATTGATGTCAGAGAGCACTTCATCAGAGAAAGAGTGTTACTTGGTGACATCACACTGCAGCATTGTGATAGCAAAGAAAATGTTGCAGACATCTTTACCAAACCACTCGGTAAAGAGCTATTCGAGAAACACCGACTAGCTCTTGGTTTGATGCAGAGGAAGGACATTCCCATTAAAGGGGTGTGATGGAATGTAATGCTCAGTCCTTCTTCGATTCCCTAGAATCATCATCTTGAGGGAAGGCCTACTTCATGATGTTGATCTTGAGGGAAGGTGTTGAGAGTTCACGCTCAACATCATGTGATCATGTGTGCATAGCACCATCACGTGATCATATGTGCATAGCACTAACCTTATAGAGTGCTATAAAGGAAAGGGTTAGCTCCCCTAACCCTAACCCTAAAAGGGTTTGTATATATTCTATTTTTTCAACTAAATCTAGTGTACAGTTAGTCATTTGTGGTGTGCTCTCTAGCTGTGCCCTCTCTCCTCATCTCCACTCTTCTCCTCTCCCCTCTTCATATTTTGTCAGGAAATAGTAAAGGACGGAGGCTGGATGCTAAGGAATCAGGGTTGCTGTAGCCAGTGATGATAATGGGCTTCACGGGCTTGCTCTTATACAGCCACCAATCGTAGTCGGTTAGACCCAATTGGGTGATCGACCCAATCTGCCCAAAACGGTCAACTGGGTCGGTCCCAAAATAGACCACCGACCACACGATAGAACCATGGTGCAAAATAGAGCATCCGAGATCATCTGGGGCTCCAAACGAGCCCCACACCCTGAGAGTGGGCTGCTACCCCGGGAAATGCTCCATCTACCCTCAGTGCGGTCAGTCATGGATGCCTTCCCGCACTTGCATGTAGCCTAGTTCGTAGTGTACCAACTCTATTTGAAGCCATCCAGCCATCAGGCCACACATGGCTCCTATCTGGTGTCCAAACCAGGACCTACCGGATAACTGAGCTACTCAAATGCCTTCTCATATGGGGGGCTTACAAGTAGAGTTAGCTGGTTCCTACGTAGTTACACGAGAGTGGAGCATTGATATCTAACAAAAACATCATTGAATATCCAATGTCTACTTTTATATAAACATCCTGGATGTAATTGTATAATGAGTTGCTACCAATATCTATTCATAGACATGACCCGTTTCATGTCTTAAAGATAGAAAAATAACGCATTAGGATTTTTGTTATACTCTAAGTAGGTTGAGGTTGGCACCACATGTGGGTTATTCACCATCGCTACACTCACAATAGTAAGAAACATATCATATTATTGGAATTCTCTTCAAATTATTTTATTTATTTGCTAGATGGGGGCCGTTGTTTGCTTGAGTGTAGCCATTTTTGGTGAGGTTCAGGAAATTTTTTGTATATAGGTATCTTGCATGACCCATAACTTATGCATTGTTAAACGGAATTTGACAAACATTGTCTTCAAGTTGTAGTACGCATTCCAAACTTGAACATGAGACCAAAAAATTATGGAATAACAATTTAGAATGAGACCATCAAAGCATTACAAGTGCTATGTTGCATGTGAAGCAAGCATCCTAAAGAGTATAGGATATAGCAATTTATTCAAAAACATCAAAATTTTATTCTGTACATACATGCAACTAAGTAATCATTCAAAAGTACACTATGTGAGATTCTCCTCAACCCAAGAACACACCTAAATGAGAACATTAGGTTTGGTTTAATGGGCCTCCAATTATGCACACTGATTTGAGGGCATTCTTTGTAACTTTTTTTTATTTGTTGAAAACAAAAACGGATAGAAAATTTGGAATTGGAACTACAAGTACCACTGCATGGTGGTCTTAAAACATCGATAGTCGTTGATATATGTATCTAGATTCAACATTCATAGTTGTTGATATTGGTATCTACATGGTGGTCTTAAAACATTGATAGTTGTTGACATTGGTACCTAGAATGAAAGAATTTGAAAATGTGCAATTTGTGCATGTGCAAATATCTTTAAATAAATCCAACACTATTTACAATTTTGAATTGTTTCTTTTTCCATGCACTTTCTTGCTGTATGGCTCATAAGCATGACAAAGGTTATTTCATTTAATAATACACAGCATCAAACCTGATAATATGCCCTTTGGCCTATTTGTGTTTTGAAGCATTTTAGGCCACATTGCACTTGTTTGGATATCTAATTCTGTTGACGTGTATGGCTGGAGGGGGGAAACTCAGTAGCTAAAAATTTTTCTACTCCCATGAATTTTAAAATTTTACACCTCCTACCTATCAAATCTTGGAATATTAAGAGCCTACAACCTTCCCATGCCCTGTAACCCACACACACCTCGACATGACCTTGCGCAAACTTTGGTTTAGCATTGTCATCTTTTAGGTAAGTTGTCTTCTATTCTTTGCTTGCCCCATAAGCTAGCTTCTCTCTATTCAAGAGGTGTATACTGGTGGTTCACTTATCATCGCCATGGCATCAATGGCAACATGCAACTCGCCATGGCTTGCAAGAGAAGTAGACAGAGGCTATGAGACAGAAAAGCTGAAAAGCTTGGTCAAGGCACAAGGAAGAGATTGTGGGTTGAGGAAAGCGATGGCATGGTATCAAAACAGCAATAGAAAATACTTTTTCAACATTTACGAAGGCAGAAATAAGACTCCTTGCAAAGCAACAGCAATTGCAGCGGCATACATTCGATCATTGCCCTCGAAGCGAAGAACGCAAGCTATGGTGTCACCATTGGTGGGAGAATTCGAGGTAGCAACATCAGGCCATTTAGATGAATACCAATCTCGAGTCTTCATAAGCTTTAGCCTACACCTTAAAGTTCATAGAGTGGCAACCCTACCAATACCTTAGGAGATGCACACCTAAGAGGTGATGCTCTCTAAGCTACAAAATGGCCTACAAAAAGTGAAAGGGGTGCACATCTTAGATCAACTAGCTGCAAAGAGGGCGACATTAGCTATGTTAGTGTCCCTTGAAACAAAGGAGAAATGGCTTGGGCATATAGTGTCAAAGATTTTGTCAATCAAAAGGACCAATGTGGCTCCATCAGTTGAATGCAGAGTAGAAGCAATGCACGATCATCCCGATCCAAGAAGTCTGTGGGCTTCAACAGAATTCAAGAAAAGGAGAGACAATCTAAGTTTAGAATTCATTGCTAGAGTGAGTGACCAACGTTTTGGCATGAAAATACGAGAGTTTCTCTAAATAAAAAAGACATCTATAGAAAGCGTACGGGACACAAGCTCGATGCAAGATGTTTGATGAGCACATCATACACATGCTTGATACAATTCAGGTCAGTGTTTGCGTAAACTTGCCCAATGGTTGTTTGTAATTGAGCTTTGGGATAGTTTATTTGTTTTAAATCTAAGCTAGGCTGGCTTGGACTTAATGTGATTGTCCTAAACCACCCCAGTGGTTGGAACATCATGCAACCATGGCTGGTTCAGCTCAAACACTAGTTATGTGATTGCCCTAAACTAGCATGGTTGCACATAAATTAAAACAACAATATATTTTGCAACAAAATAGAAATATATTGTTATTGTCCTAAACAACCCCGATGGTTAGGACATCATGTAACAGTGGCTGGATCCGCTCTAACACCAGTTATGTGATTGTCATGTACCAACGTGGTTGAACACAAATTAACAAGAATAATATATTTCATAACAGAACAGCAATATATTGTTATTTTACTAAACCATCCCGATGGTTGGAACATCATGCAACCATGGTTGGTTCAGCTCAAACACTAGTTATGTGATTGTTCTGAACCAGCATGGTTGAACAGACATTAGTTGTCGACCAGCTCGATGATTCTTCGACTTAAGTGATTGGGCCTAAACTAACTCGGTGCTAGTTCAAGTCAAATAGCAGTTATTGATTAAAATTGTGGTTGAACAGAAATAAAGAAATGAAAGGCAATATATTGGTTTTTTCTAATTGTGAAATTCAAAAATGAAAAGCAATATCTTATTATTTTCTAATTGTGAAATTTAGGAATGAAAAGCAATATACTTGTTATTGTCTAATTGTGAAGTTGTGACAGTCAAGCTAAACAAGCCCGCTAGTTGAAATTATGACTGTCCTAAGCCAGCCCAATGGTTTAAATTGTGATCGTGCCCTAAAGCAACCTGGTGGTTGAAATTGTGAATGTGCTAAACTAGCCTGGTGGTTGAAATTATGACTATCCTAAACTAGTGCTATGGTTGAAATTGTTTTGTTTTGCTAGTAGCTCGATTAGTTTATTTATTAGATTCATTATATGTGACTATATTAAACCAGCGCAGGGGTTGAAATTGTTTTATTCTCCCGTAGTTTGATTAGTTTAATTAGATTGCATTTTTGCACGTACTATGTTTTGTTTTGTTTTCTCATACAGGTGCAAAAAGGGGCCTCAGTGTAGTGTTGTTCCTACATGTTGAGGTTAGCAGATAGAGATGTATCTCAACTTTATGGATCAGAATTTTGACATTTCAACTAGGCAGAGGAGCTTTGACCACTATATGCCTTGGTATGTCAGGAAACTCAAAGACAGGAATGTTGTTGTTGCAAAACACACATAGACCTGGCCTGGCAAGCTATGGATGACTTGAGATTTTGTCATGTTAGAGCATTGCTCCATGGGGATCGATGTGTGAAGATAGTGGGAGAGAGGGAAGGAGTCTCATTTGCGGCTTTCTCACATACACAATGGGGGGATACACACAAAGGTGGAGGCTGAAAATAGTTTTCCTCTTCTTAGTTGTGAAAGCCAAAAGAACTCAAGTACAAAGAAATAGAAGAACCCTATATGTGGGTCTCAAACCAAACTCAGCTAACTAAGGTGGCATACTAACTGAGCCACGAACTAGAGTACATAAGGATAGCTATCATCCAGCTATTATTTGTGGGCGGTGTACCAACTGCATCTGCAGCTAACAAGTCGGTGACATAAATGCACAACGGTCACCCTGGCATATCATGACTGGAGCTCGATATCTCAACACTCCCCCTCGAGCTCAATCCCAATTCCTGCATTACCAAGCAGGTCTCTGAACTTGCGCAGCTTCTCTGTGCCCAATGCCTTCGTGAATATGTCAGCTACCTGATCCTCTGTGCTGACATAAACTAGATCAATAAGACCTAGTAAAAGCTTCTCCCGCACATAGTGATAATGCACCTCAATGTGCTTTGTTCTAGCATGATAGACTAGGTTATTTGCCAAGTGTATACTGCTCATGTTGTCACAATAAATGACAACTGGCCCATCTGTAGACTGATGCATATCATAGGCAACTATAGGCTGTTTCTTGCTGCTCCAAGTGACTGTAGCACTCCCAAAAGAGAACATATATCCACTAGTAGATCGTCTATCAGAAATACTACTAGTCCAATCAGCATCAGTGTATCCATGCAACTGTATTCGAACCCCAGTCTCATAAAATAGTCCATACTATAATGTGGACTTCACATACCTGAGTATGCATCTAGCTGCATCCAAATGCGGTTTCCTTGGAGCCTGTATAAACTGACTTACCAATCCAATAGCATGGCTCAAATCTGGCCTGGTAATAGTCATATACATCAAACTTCCTGCTATGCATCTGTACATAGTAGGGTCTTCCAGAAGCTCACCTGCATCTGCGCTCAGCTTCACATTCTGCTCCAAAGGAACTGAAATAGGCTTACAGCCTGTCATCCCATATTTGGACAGCATGTCCAATCCATACTACCTCTGCAAGAGCTGTATCCCACTTGGTGATCTAATCACCTCAATGCCCAATAAATAATGCAGCTCTCCCAAATCCTTCATCTCAAAGTTTTGCTTCAATCGCATTTTCATGTGAAGGATATCTTCATCACTATCACCTGTGATGATCAAATCATCAACATAAATGACAACCAGCATAATACCTTTCTCTGCTTTTCTCACATAAAGTGAGAAATCTGCCTTGGAAATCTGAAAGCCAATAGTGACAAGATACTGTCCTATCTTGTCAGACCATGCTCTAGGTGCTTGCTTCAAGCCATACAAGGCTTTCTTCAACCTAAAACAAACTCAGGATGAACAGCATGAACATAACCTGGTGGCTGCTCCATAAACACCTCTTCTTGCAAATCACCATGCAAGAAGGCATTCTTTACATCCATCTGATGTAAAGACCATCCCTTTGATGCAGCCATAGCAATGACTGCTCTTACGGTTGCCATCCTTGCAATCAAACTGAATGTTTCTTCATAATCAATGCCATATGTATGTGCATATCCCTTAACAACTAATCTTGCCTTGTATCTGTTCACAGAACCATCTGCATTGTGCTTGACCTTATAAACCCACTTACAGCCAATTGCATTCTTGTCTTTAGGCAAAGGCACCAATTCCCATGTAGCATTTGCTTCCAAGGCATCCATTTCTTCATCCATGGCTTTCTCCCATTTTTATTTTCCCATGGCTTGCTCAAAGGAAGTGGGTTCTGGTTCCTGTATCACTTTGACCATATAGGCATAGTGAATGGCTGTAAATCCATCATATTTCAGCCTATCCACAGGATATCTAGCTCTAGTAGACCTGCGCAAAATAGGCTCACTTCCAGGTGCTCTCAAAACATCCCTGGTCTTCCTTACTCTAGGTGTAACAATAGAAGCAATACCCAACTCATCATCAATGCTCTGTTCTGAGCCACTGGATTCACCATCAACATAAGAGTGACCTGCATTCACATCAAACATGGGCTGATCTACCTTCTCTTTTCCTTTTCGTGATACCTGTGTACCACTATCTGCATTGCTTTGAGGAGATTCTCCTTACCTTAATCTACCTGTCCATGGTGAAGTATGTGAACCACTACTAGAGGACACTACAGGTCCACTAATATTTTGTGATTGTTGCTGTGAATTCTGTGTAGCATTACCATTTTGTGCATCTACATCATCAATCACATTTACTAGTTTATACCAGCTGCTCATCTCATCAAAAACAACATCTCTACTCACTCTAAACTTACGAGTAGAAGGGTTATAGCATCTATACCCTTTTTGCTGCAGAGAATAACCAATAAAGATGCACTTCTCAGCTTTTGGATCCAACTTGGACCTCAACTCATCTGGCACATGAACATAGGCAATGCAACCAAAAATTTTCAAATGAGTAATATCTGGTTTCCTACCAGTATACATCTCCTCTGGCATCATGCCATGTATTGCTGCAGTGGGAGTCTTGTTCATTATGTAACCTGCTGTAGCAACTGCTTCAGCCTAATAATAATCTGGAAGGTCTTTTTCATTTAGCATGGCCCAAGATACCTCTCCAATATGCCTGTTTTTCCTTTCTGCAAGTCCATTTTGCTGTGGGGTATGACTGCATGAATATTACTGCTTTATGCCATGCTCCTGCAGGAACCTTGCAAACTCATTTAAGAGGTACTCTCCCCCTCCATCTGACCTTAGGCATTTTATTTGCAAGCCTGTTTCTTTTTCAACCATAGCTTTAAAAGCTTTGAAGTACCCAAACATTTCACTTTTCTTTTTCATAAAATACACCTAAACTTTTCTGTTGTAGTCATCAATAAAAGTGACAAAATAATGACAGCCTCCAATAGATGCAGCTTTAGTAGTCCACACATCAGAGTGGATTAATTCCAATGGCTTCTTACTCTCTTGAACATGCCTAAGAAATGGTTTCCTTGCCTGTTTTCCAAATTGACAGGCTTCACATACCTTATGCATTTCTGCAACCTTGAATTTAGGCAATCCTGCAACAATATTTTGGGCATGCATTGATTTAAGTCACTGTACATTAACATGACCAATGCGTTTATGCCAGATATCAATATCTACAACTACACCGGTCCCATGTGCAAACATTGCTACACTCAATTCACGCATGTCCGCATCCAATGTAAACATCCTGCCCTTCTTCTTTCCTTTTGCTATCAAGCGACCGTTATTTTTCATATCCTCAACAAAGCATCCATGAGGATTAAATTTGACCTGCAAGCCCTGCTCAACCATTTGACCAATAGAAACCAGGTTCTTGGTGATGTTCGGGACATGAAATACATCAGACAGGTATTTCTTTTTCCCATCATTATGGTTTTTGTAGCAGTCTTTAGCCATATGACCCATTTTACCACAATAGTAGCATTCAACATTGCTGTGTGCATTTTGGCCTCTTTGTCATCCACCACCACCCCTTTGGCTCCCCTTGCCTCTAGAGTTACCATGTCCTCCTCCAAAGGACTAGTTTTCTTGAGTTTGCTGCATATTTTGATTTCTACCACGGCCTCCAGATCGGCCTCCTCTACCTTTGCCTCTACCTCTTCTAGCATTTGAGTAGAAGACAGTTTCTTTTGAAGTTCCTCCTGAAGATGCACCACCATTTCTCTGCTCTTCAGAAATTAGAAGAGCAAACAACTCCTCAAAATCAGGAAATTTTTCACGGACGGCAATGGATGTCCGGAACTGTGCATAATCCTTTCCTAGACCATTCAAGGTCACAGAAACTAGATCATCATCTTCCACTGGCGACCCAATGGAAGCAAGTGCATCTGCAATTTTCTTCACCTTCATGTGGTAGTCATTGATGCTCATATTTTCTCTCTGCACATTGTGCAACTCCTGCTTGAGTTGCATTTTCGTGGCTTGTGTATTTGTGCTGTGCATTTTTGCCAAAGTATCCCATGCCTCCTTTGGCATACTTGCATCCTGAATATGCACAATCATAGAATCCGAAATATTGATAGACAACCAGTACATAACTTTTCTGGCTCTCTCAGGCCATTCTTTAAATGCCTGCATTTCTTGTTGATTGGGAACATTAGGAAGAACTGGTTCTTTTTCATTTCCTGTAATGAACTCCCAATAGCCTTTTCCCATAAGGAAATTCGTCATTCTAAACTTCCATGCTTGGAAGTTGTTCTTGTCAAGCTTTTCAGTGACAATCTGTGAAAGAGAATCAGACACCATTAAAAAACACTGCAAAAAATTTTGTCACTGCAAAAAACACAGCTTCTGCCTCACACACGGGCAAATCTGCAAAACTGACGAAAGTGGTATTTGACCACACAGTCACTTCCTAGTGATGATTTTGCATCAACAGGAAATAAGGATGATTCTGTAACTCCCAATATCTCTGTGCATAGGCATACGATGCAATTTCTACGGCAACTTTTCACCGACCTGCAGGACTCTTCTATGACTGATGCACATCTACTTTGCTGACTCATAGGAGTCCAAGCTAGTACAGGAGTCCAAGTCAGTAAAACGCATTTTGAATGATAGGGAACATGACACCTTATTTGTGTAGAAAATATAAAACAACATCGGGTCTGGTTAGATGGTGCTACGGTTTTTTTAGGGATGTGCTTGACACTAGAGCAAAAATAGTATTTAATGCTCGATCGACCATGCAAAGGATATCCGCTGGGCACAATACTTTTTCTACACCGCAACCTAGGTGGTATTGAAATGTTCTCAAAGAGGCACACCCATCCGATAAGTACTTGGTCAACTAACACACCTAAGGGCGTGTTTTTTTGCGGATGTGCATATCACTAGGGAAAAAACGGTATATAATGCGTGATCAACCATGCAAATCATATCCGATGGTGACAATACTTTGCGCGCACCTCAACGTAGTTGAAACGGACTTGCGTGCAAAGTGGAGCCCCCATACGATAAGTACTTGTTTGATTAACACACCTAGGACCATGTTTTTTCATGGTTGTGCATGACACTAAGGCAAAAACGTTGTTTTATGCTTGATCGACAATGCAAAGCATATCCGATGGGCACAATACCGATGGGCACAATACTTTGCACACACCTCCAACTAGGTGGAATTGACTTACATGCAAAGTGGCACTCCCATCCCATAAGTGCTTGATCGGATAACATACCTAGCAGCGTGTTTTTTTACGGATGTGCATGACACGAGCAAAAATAGTATTTATTGCTCGATCGATCATGCAAAGGATATCCGATGGGCACAACACTTTTTGTAAACCTCAACCTAGGTGGTATTGGAATGTTCTCAAAGAGGCACACCCATCTGATAAGTACTTGGTCAGATAACACACCTAAGGGCGTGTTTTTTTGCGAATGTGCATATCACTCGGGAAAAAATGGTGTATAATGTGTGATCGACCATGCAAAGCATATCTGATGGTGACAATACTTTGCATGCACTTCAACGTAGTTGAAACGGACTTGCGTGCAAAGTGGAGCCCCCATCCGATAAGTACTTGTTTGAATAACACATTTGCGGCCGTGTTTTTATATGGTTGTGCATGACACTAAGGCAAAAACGGTGTTTTATGCTTGATCGACAATGCAAAGCATATAAGATGGGCACAATACCTTGCACACACCTTCAACTAGGTGTAATTGACTTATATGCAAAGTGGCATTCTTATCGCATAAGTACTTGATCGGATAACACACCTAGCAGCGTGTTTTTTTACGGATGTGCATGACACTAAGGCAAAAATGGTATTTAATGCTCGATCGACCATGCAAAGCATATCCGCCGATGGGCACAATACTTTTCCTACGCCTTAACCTAGGTGGTATTGAAATGTTCTCAAAGAGGCACACCCATCCGATAAGTACTTGGTCAGATAACATACCTAAGGGTGTGTTTTTTTATGGATGTGCATTTCACTACGGGAAAAACGTTGTATAATGCATAATCGACCATGCAAAGCATATCCAATGGTGACAATACTTTGCACGCATCTCAACCTAGTTGAAACGGTCTTGCATGCAAACTGAAGCCCCCATCCGATAAGTACTTGTTTGATTAACACACTTAGGACCGTGTTTTTTCATGGTTGTGCATGACACTAAGGCAAAAATGGTGTTTTATGCTTGATCGACAATGCAAAGCATATCCGATGGGCACAATACTTTGCACACACCTTCAACTCGGTGGAATTGACTTACATGTAAAGTGGCACACCCATCCCATAAGTGCTTGATCGGATAACATACCTAGCAGCGTGTTTTTTTACCGGATGTGCATGACACTAGAGCAAAAATAGTATTTAATGCTCGATCGACCATGCAAAGGATATCCGATGGGCACAATAATTTTCCTACACCGCAACCTAGGTGGTATTGAAATGTTCTCAAAGAGGCACACCCATCCGATAAGTACTTGGTTAGATAACACACCTAAGGGCATGTTTTTTGGCGGATGTGCATATCACGAGGAAAAAAACAGTGTATAATGTGTGATCGACCATGCAAATCATATCCAATGGTGACAATACTTTGCGCACACCTCAACATAGTTGAAAAGGTCTTGCGTACAAAGTGGAGCCCCCATCTGATAAGTACTTGTTTGATTAACACACATAGGACCGTGTTTTTTCATGGTTGTGCATGACACTAAGGCAAAAACGTTGTTTTATGCTTGATCGACAATGCAAAGCATATCCGATGGACACAATACTTTGCACACACCTTCAACTAGGTGGAATTGACTTACATGCAAAGTGGCACACCCATCCCATAACTGCTTGATTGGATAACATACCTAGTAGTGTGTTTTTTACGGATGTGCATGACACTAGAGCAAAAATAGTATTTATTGCTCGATCGATCATGCAAAGAATATCCGATGGGCACAACACTTTTTGTATGCCTCAACCTAGGTGGTATTGGAATGTTCTCAAAGAGGCATACCCATCTGATAAGTACTTAGTTAGATAACACACCTAAGGGCGTGTTTTTTTGTGGATGTGCATATCACTCGAGAAAAAATGGTGTATAATGCGTGATCGACCATGCAAAGCATATCTGATGGTGACAATACTTTGCACGCACCTCAACGTAGTTGAAACGGACTTGTGTGCAAAGTGGAGCCCCCATCCGATAAGTACGTGTTTGAATAACACACCTACGGCCGTGTTTTTATATGGTTGTGCATGAGACTAAGGCAAAAATGGTGTTTTATGCTTGATCGACAATGCAAAGCATATCCGATGGGCACAATACCTTGCACACACCTTTAACTAGGTGGAATTGACTTACATGCAAAGTGGCATTCCCATCGATAAGTACTTGATCGCATAACACACCTAGCAACGTGTTTTTTTACGGATGTGCATGACACTAAGGCAAAAATGGTATTTAATGCTCGATCGACCATGCAAAGCATATCCGATGGGCACAATTCTTTTCCGATGCCTTAACGTAGGTGGTATTGAAATTTTCTTAAAGAGGCACACCCATCCGATAAGTACTTGGTCAGATAACATACCTAAGGGTGTGTTTTTTTGCAGATGTGCATATCACTACGGGAAAAACGTTGTATAATGCATAATCAACCATGCAGAGCATATCCGATGGTGACAATACTTTGCACGCATCTCAACCTAGTTGAAACGGACTTGCGTGCAAACTGGATCCCCCATCCGATAAGTACTTGTTTGATTAACACACTTAGGGCCATTTTTTTTCATGGTTGTGCATGATACTAAGCCAAAAACGGTGTTTTATGCTTGATCGACAATGCAAAGCATATCCGATGGGCACAATACTTTGCACACACCTTCAACTAGGTGGAATTGACTTACATGCAAAGTGGCACACCCATCCCATAAGTGCTTGATTGGATAACATACCTAGCAATGTGTTTTTTTTACGGATGTGCATGACACTAGAGCAAAAATAGTATTTAATGCTCGATCGACCATGCAAAGGATATCCGATGGGCACAATACTTTTCCTACACCGCAACCTAGGTGGTATTGAAATGTTCTAAAAAAGGCACACCCATCCGATAAGTACTTGGTCAGATAACACACCTAAGGGCGTGTTTTTTTGCGGATGTGCATATCACTAGGGAAAAAACGGTGTATAATGCGTGATCGACCATGCAAATCATATCCGACGGTGACAATACTTTGTAGCACCTCAACATAGTTGAAACGGACTTACGTGCAACGTGGAGCCCCCATTCGATAAGTACTTGTTTGATTAACACACCTAGGACCGTGTTTTTTCATGGTTGTGCATGACACTAAGGCAAAAACATTGTTTTATGCTTGATCGACAATGAAAAGCATATCCTATGGGCACAATATTTTGCACACACCTTTAACTAGGTGAAATTGACTTACATGCAAAGTGGCACTCCCATCCCATAAGTGCTTGATCGGATAACGTACCTAGCAACGTGTTTGTTTTACGGATGTGCATGACACTAGAGCAAAAATAGTATTTATTGCTCGATCGATCATGCAAAGGATATCCGATGGGCACAACACTTTTGGTATGCCTCAACCTAGGTGGTATTGGAATGTTCTCAAAGAGGCACACCCATCCGATAAGTACTTGGTCAGATAACACACCTAAGGGCGTGTTTTTTTGCGGATGTGCATATCACTCGGGAAAAAATGGTGTATAATGCGTGATCAACCATGCAAAGCATATCCGATGGTGACAATACTTTGCAGCACCTCAACTTATTTGAAACGGTCTTGCATGCAAAGTGGAGCCCCCATCCGATAAGTACTTGTTTGAATAACACACCTAGGGCTGTGTTTTTATATGGTTGTGCATGACACTAGGGCAAAAACGGTGTTTTATGCTTGATCCACAATGCAAAGCATATCCGATGGGCACAATACTTTGCACACACCTTCAACTAGGTGGAATTGACTTACATGCAAAGTGGCATTCCCATCGCATAAGTACTTGATCAGATAACACACCTAGTAGCGTGTTTTTTTATGGATGTGCATGACACTAAGGCAAAAATGGTATTTAATGCTCGATCGACCATGCAAAGCATATCCGATGGGAACAATACTTTTCCTACGCCTTAACCTAGGTGGTATTGAAATTTTCTCAAAGAGGCACACGGTCAAATAACATACCTAAGGGCGTGTTTTTTTGCGGATGTGCATATCACTACGGGAAAAACATTGTATAATGAGTAATCGACCATGCAGAGCATATCCGATGGTGACAATACTTTGCACGCATCTCAACCTAGTTGAAACGGACTTGTGTGCAAACTGGAGCCCCCATCCGATAAGTACTTATTTGATTAACACACTTAGGACCATGTTTTTTCATGGTTGTGCATGACACTAAGGAAAAAACGGTGTTTTATGCTTGATCGACAATGCAAAGCATATCCAATGGGCACAATACTCTGCACACACCTTCAACTAGGTGGAATTAACTTACATGCAAAGTGGCACACCCATCCCATAAGTGCTTGATCGAATAACATACCTAGCAGGCTTGTGTTTTTTTACGGATGTGCATGACACTAGAGCAAAAATAGTATTTAATGCTCAATCGACCATGAAAAGGATAACTTGGCATGTCCATCTGATGAGTACTTGATCGGATAACTTCTCCCACCAATAAATTAAGTACTAATTAAAAATTATAATAAATGAGTAGATTATTAAAAAGAGACTAATATTTATGTAATTGTTGCTACTGTAGCTTGCTTGCGAAGGACTCTCACAAAGGAGATGGCTATAGATTTTGTTCCAGGGATGGATGTGATTTTATGTAGAAAAAGAGAAGTAGTTGCATTTGCTACAATCCATGATAGTGATCCCAATTTAGTTTGCCACTTTCGAAGACTTGGCGAAGATAAGGTGGCAGTTACTGTATCAAAGATTCTTAGTGCACATGTTGAGCTAAAGTATAAATGTGGAGATATGGAAACACTTGGAGATGTTATGCCCTACAATACATCCAACAAATCATTTATAGCATGGGACAAAGATGAGACTTATGCAACAGACATTATCAAGAATACAAAGTGCACCACCTTGGATTTTACTATAGGGGACATTTTACAAATGAGATCATTTACAAATAAGACTATAGTAGAAGGTGAAGTATTGGGATTTGAACAAGTGGAGCAATGGTCATTTGCATAGATGAGGATTCTAAAAGTCATTGATGATGGTATGGTTGATAACATAACATCCTTATGTGATCCCTACTATGAGGTAGGCAAGAATATGAGATGGAGCATGCAATTTTTAAACATGAGAAAGAGGCACGTGGTTTTCAATGATAAAGACAAGGTATACTACAATATCAAAGGACCTAAAAAAAGCGTGCCCACCATGTGCCAGGCTCTATCACTTCAAATGTGGATGATTTCAATATACTCAATTATAGAAGTGACATCTTATCTGGAGTGGATTTCATTGGTTTTGAGAAACAAAATGATTTTAGAAGCGAAGCCTTATCTGGGGTGGATGAATTCTTGCACAGTGAGAAGGGCAAAGGTTTCAATAGCGATGTCTTGTCAAGTGTGGATGAGTTCATGCATATTAACAAACTTGGTGTCAATCAAGCTTGTGGATTTGTGAAAGCCATGCAAGATGTCCCAATGAGTGATGTTCTCTCAGGAGTGGAAGAGTCTCAAGGTTCTCAATACTCTCGTAGAATATTGAATTCATTGAATGGTCCTAAGAGTATGTTAAAAATGAGGATGAGATCAACAGAGGATTATTCAATATTTAACTTTGATTGTGATATGGCCAAGGATGCAATGACCAATCAAGGATGCTTGGTTACAAACAAATGTGAGGAGAAGAAGTGCATAAATACAGATAACAACGTGCACGAGGAACCAAAACGGTCATACATATGCATGAAGAGAAAGCGAATCCAGGCAGATCCACAAAAGCAACCAAAGAGGAAGAGAGTAATGAAGGAGGAGAACATGTTAAATGCATTGGGATATCTATGTTGCAAGCGAAGATGTATGCACTTCATTGATCTTGTAGACATCAGGGAATGTAGAGGACACATGTGGCAAAGAAGAGGAAGTGAAAGAAATGAATACCTTCTCACAAGTCTCTCTTGCTTTCTTCAGAATGGCAATAAAAGGCTAAGTTCAAGACAAAAGGTAAAACCTCTCGTAAATGGAAAAAGGATTTGCAAAAGGCATATCGCAATATTACTGGATTATCCCATGGTACATATTGGGATTTAGTCACCAAGGCAAAGGGCGGCAACAAATTTAGCATTCAAAGGTCCAAATCAAGAATCTCAACTGTCAGGGCAGCAGCAATTTTGCAAGACTTCATACATGAAAATGCTTTACCTCAACCCCATATATCTACCAAACTCCCTAACGGTGACGCGATCACTAAAATGCACCTTCCAATGGGCTTGACAAAGCTCGAAGTATTTGACTCTATTGTAGAAAAGCAAAGGCAAAGAGGGGATGCCGTAGCTTCTTCTCATACTTTGTATACTCTTTGGAAGAAGAACTTTGGATATGTTAAAATCCCAAGGAGGCAAAAAATGTCAAAGTGCAATGTCTGTGATGATTTAAAGTGAGCGATTGAGAGTGCAACATGTCCAAATCAAAGGGAATTATACAAAAAAAACCAAAAATCTCATCATGACCTTATTCGACATTCCAGACAAAAATATGCATTTTGAAAGGAGCAAGCTATTTCGCATCCCGATGACTACATGTGCCTTATTATAGATGGCATGGATCAGAATACAACAACATTGCCTCGTTTTGTTGCCACTCCACCTAAATTACAAGGAAAGCACTTTCTAAAGACACATCTATGTGGAGTGTTAGTGCATGGAATTAAGTTCTTTGTAGATATATGGATTGATTCCTTGCATCTACATGATAGCAATCAAGTTGTAACATCTATTATGAAGGCAATTCGCAATGTACATGCAGAAAAAGGTCACCTACCACTGACTTTGAGAATACAAGATTGCTGGTGAGAAAATAAGAATGTACTCATGTTTGCATTCTACTCCATGCTAGTTGCTCATCGAATCTTCAATGAGGTCGAATGTGGATTTTTGTATGTTGGGCATACACATGAGGATATCGATCAATTTTTTAGCACAGTCTCAAGAGAGCTTAAATGCAAGGATGTGGAGACAATAGATGACTTGTAAGAAGATGTGCCAGGCAAGTTGGTGGTCGTAAGGAAAGTACAATATGTGAGAGGCTCGAAAGAATTTATGATTGGAAGAGCTTCATTCTACCTTTCATACAAATGGGTGGTGATGCATTGACAGGTCATACCAATCCACACTACTTTCGTTTTTTTTTAATAGATAAAAAACCTGTAATGCAATGGCAACAGTATTCTCATGATTTAAAATGGGAACCTAAAGAACCTTACAGTCTCTTAACTTCAATTCCCAGCAAGGAAAGGTATCCAACATGGGCTCCTATACAAGAATTCAATGAGAGGTCTAACTATGAAATAGAAGGATTAAAAGCATTTATTACATACAAAGAGGAAATGCTCCGGAGATATCCTGATTCGAAGCCTACTTAGAGAGAACACACTACCACTATAATTAACAAGACACGAAATTTAATAAAGGACCTTGAGAGAACGCGAGGCTCAAAGGATGTCAAGGAAGAATGCAATATGTTTTGGCCAAATGTTCATAACAATTTGCGCCCAGCTCCAGTCTTTGAAAATGAATTTGTATCATTACTCCCACATCCATATTGTGGACCGAAGAAGAGAGAGTTTATGCCACAAGTAGATATAGAGGTCGATTGTTTTGTTGTGGTTCGGCCATCGGATGATGAATATGAGAATGTGAAGTTTTGGGTTGCAAAAGTAGTTGATGTGCAAAGAGATGACCAAGGGAGAGCTACAACATTTACAGCGGTATGGTATGAGCCAAAGGGCAAGAAGGAGAATATGGATAACAACACATTGTATACTAATTGTATAATAATGAAGGAGTGGGTCCCAAATGATGAAGTAGTCTCTCAAGTTTCGACAGAGACAATCATAGTGTCTTGGCATTCAAGGGCAAAGAAATCAAAGAAGCGCATGGGATATGAGGTAGAAGGAAAAATAAAAATACCACAGCAAACTATTTTGCATATACATGAATTTTTAAGGATGCTCGCCATGGAGGAAGTAGAAGGAGATAGCGCAAATGAATAATGTCCATGATTAAAGCTTTGTATTGAAGTCCATTGAAGGATTTTATTTGGGTACTAGGCAAGAAGCCAATCCAAGACAATTATAATCAGAGTCATCACCTCCTATGTCAAATGAGAGTCAAAATATGCACTAGATGTCACCCAAGGGTCAAGGCTTGCCAAGACAATAGGGAGTTAATGCAGATGGCACCTAGCAAGGGACTATCACATTGAGCAATAAGACAATGGGGAGTCAATGCACCCAAGGGGCAAGGCTTGTTGGCAAGACAACTTGTGGGAGTCAATGCAGATGGCACCTGTATTTTGCACTGGATGTCACCCAAGGGTCAAGGCTTGGCAAGACAATAGGGAGTTAATGCAGATGGCATCTAGCAAGGGACGATCGCATTGAGCAATAACACAATGGGGAGTCAATGCACCCAAGGGGCAAGGCTTGGCAAGACAAGTGGGAGTCAAATTATGCAGATGGCACCTAGCAAGGGACTGTCGTGACATTGAGCAATAAGACAATGGGGAGTCAAATTATGCAGATGGCACGAATTGAGGCTCTTTAAGAGCAACAATTTAAATTGTAAACGTATGTTCAATCTATATCATTTTGGATATAAAGACTCTAGCTGAGAGCAACGTCTCTCAATGTAATCATATAATAATAGCTATAATTGCTATTATACCTCTTTGGTTCAATACAAAACTTGGGTCTTATGACATCATGTCTTTTTTCTATTTATTAAAAGTTTTAAAAATTTTGTGCATATTGCGAGTGACAATGTTATTTTCATGAAATATTTAAGTCTCCTTTCATGGATTTATAAATTTATCACGTCAAGGAAAAATATTAAAAATAATTAAATTAACAAATAACTTAGATATAGCTAGAATTTCTAATATAGGATTATTTCAAATTCTTGCATGTTGGTGCAAAAGTATAGATTGAAAAAACAATATTTTTATGTGAATACGATAGTGCCACAAAGTGAACTTTTGATTTGGGAAGAATATTTTCAGAAAGTAAAATTTTGATTTGGGAAGGATATTTTCACAAAGTAAAGTTTTCATTTGGCAAGGATTTTTGGGCTTCATCCAAAAACAACAGAAAAAGTCCAAAATTAATGAAATAGGTGTTTACCTCTCAAATCTACTTTTTCTCAAGGTTCAAATCCCTGACAGGTCTATGTGGAATTGTTTTGGGTCTATCCATGGCAAGGGTGAACATGATTTATGTGGTGTTGTTATTAAGCAAGATCTATTTAAACACCAATTAGCATGCCCTCAAGAAAAGCTCAATCATGATGCCCATGATGCTGTAACATGGCTTACATCAAGCCTCTCCATAGAGGCACATTCAACATGCAGTAAACAAAGCCTTAAGAACAGTGTAGTGTGCAGAGTGTTCCATGAAGTGAAAGTGGATGAAGTGCAAAGGAGAAGCCGGCATGATTGTGAGAAAATTAAAGGACTTCGTGGTTTGCACAACATATGCAAATTTTCAAACAACCACCTAATCAAAACAAGAAATTTTTCTTGTTTCTGCAATGCATGCATCATAGTGGATCATGACAATTGTGAGAACAGTGCAACTACGAAGACATGGGATCGTGCGAGTTCAAGTTTTCCCTCTACATTCAAATGGAGTGACAAACAATGACTTGCCACAGTTTGGGGAGAGTTTCGATGACCTCATTAACTGTCTGGAAGAGGGGGATAACTTTGTAGTTGTCACTGCCTCTGGGGTGAATGAGGAAGATGAGCCATACTTTGTGTTGTAGTGTACATAACCTAAGCACAGGGTTGAGGAAGCATTTAAGGATCATTAGGGAACAATCTATGAGAAGTGGGATATAGTAGCTTTTTGGTACCAAAAAACATTCAAGAGAGGCCACAATTACATTCTGTTACATAAGTGTCCTCAAATTTTTGTCTATCTCATCTAGTAAGAGCTATTAACTTCCAGATGCAACCTGTGCCACAAAAAAACAAGGGCACAACTGTCGTCAAAATGGATTTAGACATGCATGAACACATCATGGGGTGTCTTGGAGTAGTGGACGAGAGGATGGCTAAGATAGTACTAAGAAAATGTAGTCTCATTAGAACAAAATAGTATTCCACTTATCCTGGAAAATGGAAAATGTATTTGAGACTATGCTTCTTTTAGTAAATTCCAAACAACCACCATGCTTGTTTTTGTAATTGTTTTTGCAAATCCCAAACGATAAATCCCACACTTGTTTTTAGTATATACCAAACAACCACCGTGCTTGTTTTAGTAAATCCCATAACTGTACATCCCAGTAAAAGTAAATCCCAAACAACCATTGCACTTGTTTTTGTAGATCCCAAATGATAAATCCCATGTTTGTTTTTTAGTATATCCCAAAAAACCACCATGCTTGTTTTAGTAAATCCCATAACTGTAAATCCAAGTAAACGTCATGAGATTAGCTTGCATCAGACTATTATAACAACAAGCCTTGACTATGCACTTAGGGATTAGGATTGAGCTAGAATTAGATTGTAAGGACAATAGGAAATCTAATTGTTAGAAGTTTGGAATTTCTAATTATAATGCCATTCTAAATGGTTATAATTTTCAATATTTAATTATTATGATCTTGGCTCTGATGACCAAGAAATTCTCCCATGATAGCCATGGGATCCAAATTTTGCATTTTCCTCGGTTGCACATGGTGGTTGCATGGAAATACATGAAAATAACAATTAAACTATTATAAAATGCATTTCTTTATGGCATCCCCTTTAGGTTGGTTCTCTTTAACTATTGTCAGATTTCAACCACCGGGCTGGTGACCACAAATCCACAAGTGACCACAAATCCTAAATGAAGGAATTGTATGCCATTCATCTTGTAATAATAGAAGCAAACCACCATGCTAGTGGTAGTTAATATCCTAGTGTATAACCAACCACCATGCTAGCGACCACTTATCTTGCACTACCACCATCCTATCCTAAAATGAATCATATTGTTGCATCGTGCTATACTAAAATAGTCCACTTTAGGCTGGTTCTCTTATCTATTGTTAGATTTTAGCCACCAAACTGGTGACCACAAATCCTAAAGTGATGAATAGTATGCCATTCATCTTGTAATAATGGAAGCAAACCACCACACTGGTGGCAGTTAATCCTAATGCGCAACCAACCACTGTGGTAGTGGTAGTTAATCCTAGTGTGCAACCAACCTCTGAGCTGCAACCAACCAGTGGTACACTAAAATGAATCGCATTCACTACAAGACATGGGCCGCTTTTTGACGCTATCTTTCGACACTTCATGGGTGTGCGCACAAAGATCATCCTCAGTATGGTTGGCACTTGTTGCCAATCATAGGACATGTTCCTGGGGAGAAGAGCAAGGTCTGGTGGGTATGGCACCCTCCGCCTCTTGTGCATGGCTCTAAATCTTGCCCTCTTAATTATTCTTTTTGCTTTGTCCTCTTGATATCTCTCCATCCATCTTTGCATCTTGGGACTATTGAGGACACAAAACTTATTGAATTTCTCTCTTTGCTCTTTGCTCATCTTTCTTTCAACCCCTTTACCTTGGGAAACCTTTTCAATGACATGATCATCGTCCTTGATGTTCCAACCATGTGGCAAATCGGGATCCATGGATGCAAGAAACTTTGTAATGTATACTAATGACTCTTGCACAAGTCATCCCTCCACCATGCTTGCTTTAGGTCTAGCTCTTTGCCTTATAAATCCAAGATAAATCCCTTCAAGGTTTTCATAAACTGTTCAAGGAAAAACATCCAACGACTATCAACGGTTCCTGCAATGGAGACCTCATCAACTACGTGTACAAGCAAGTCCACCTAAGTCATCATAATGCTTGAGGGAATGTGCTTCTTGAGCAAGAACATAGCTTCAATGGAGTCCACCTTAGCCCTCTTGATGCTCGATACAAAGATCTATTTTTGTGAGATCCACCTATTCCACATGCACTTGTAAGATTCAATATTTTATACCCATCATTTAAAATTGTATGAAATGTAATCAAGGTGATATGATAGTAAGCATACCTAAGAATGCCACTGATCTTGTAGATAGTAATTCTAACATCTTCTTATAAGCATCCTCTCACTCTAATTGGGAGGATAAGCTGCCCAAGCAACAAAGGAGTTATAACAATGTGTCACAATCATATAAGTTAATTACACGAAAGCATCACAATCTTAGTTCTACTCTTATTTCAAGCTAACATGTAGAATACCTATAAGACCTTGTGCCAATCATGGGACTTGAGGCTACTAAGCTTATTGTCCCTTGTAAATGCTTCTCTCAGGAAACGCATGTGTTCCGTGGGTTTTCAAAAATATGCAATATCCTCCTTGACCCTTCTCTCCTCTACCTTGGAAAGGATCCATGGTGCCTTTGGGACAACAATTCGTAGAGGATGCTCTTGGGTTACTGAACTGCCCTCTTGATTTGTAAAACCATGCTCTTGATTTCTATGCACACGCTCTTGGGGCCACAAGTGAGGTATCCAACCCATCTTGTGCAAGTCTTCTCGCACTGCCCTTGTGTCTTTGTCACCAATCAAGTGTGCCAAAATAAAAGCCCCCACATTCTTGAAGATATGCATGGGATCCAAGAGGTGATTGATTTGTAACTCGCCCCAATATGGAAGCTCATGAAAGATAGCCGGTCCATACCAGGAGGAGACTCCTCACTAGCTCTCCAATCTCAAATCCAGTCACTTGCCTTCCTATGACCGGTGGTGGATCAAATTGACCATCACGTGCAGGAGATCAAGCGAAAGATATTGAGTATGACCTTCTTAATTTTCTTCCTCATATGTTTGGAACTTGTTGCACATTCAACTAGGGCCACAAATAGGAGAAGCATGGTACCCTTGTGATTTAAGTGCTACATATATGCGTGGACACATAGGTCATTAGACATGCATTGATCGCACCACAATAAAATCATAAAAATATCAATAGGCATGCAAAAGCATGTGCCTACGCACTCCCCAAATCCTGGATAGTCATGCATGGTCCACATGAAAATTCCACTGATGCACATGTCTGCGGCTTGCCCTGGGGCTCTAGAAATATGAAAGACACATGCCCCTCCATAGGGTTTATAGCTTCTCAATCAAGGGTGCCATGTACACATCCATATTTTTGGCCTTGTACTTCCATGGCACATGTAGGGCAAGCATGAGATGTCCCTTCTTTATTGTTAGCCATGGCGGGATATTCTAGTTCACCAAGACTATGGGCCATGTCAACCAAGATGTGGAGCATAACCCGAAAGGGTTCATGCCATCCATTGTGAGCTTGAGATGTAAATTGTGTGGCTCCCTTGCAAAGTCCAGCCACATGTTGTCTATGTGCTTCCAAGTAGCACAATCTGTTGGGATGCTCAAAGTGTCATCGGTGGACTGGTGTGTAGCATGCCATGTCATCAGTTGCACAATGGACTTGCATTTGAACATGTACTATATTTTGGGGATGATGGGAAAATGTCTCAGGACCTTCACTGGGATCGTCTCCCCCAGCAAGTCGTGTCTATAGCACTATGCTCCACACTCTGGTCAATTAGAGAGAGGGATACAACATAATCTTATCATAGAGCATAACAAATATCCAAGAGGGGTTATAACAAATATCCAAGAGAGGGATCCCTCTCATATACTAGAAATTGTAATTACATTCTTCATCGTTTGTTCTTCAATGAAGTGCCACCCTCTCCTTTGTCATCTCTCTTCTTCTTCTTATCCTTCACCTCTTTTTTCTTTTTCTCCTTAGCCCAAGGAGCTTCCTTGGGCATGTTGCCTTCCTCTTTGATGTAGCTCAGCATCTCCTCAATAGAATCCTCTAGGATCTCACGATTGGGCTTGTGCAATATATATAATTTTTTGAATCGAAGTGAATGTGAATGTATCTTGTTTGTAACGAGAAGGGAGTGGTGTGAGAAGGGATATAGCAAGGGAGTGGTGTGAGACAAAGAAGAGAGGAAGGGAGACTTTAAAGATTGAGGGAGGATGAAGCGAATAAGGGAAAAGCATAATCAAACATACAAAAGCTGAGGAGAGGATAAAGTAGATAGGGTGATAGGGGTTGCGACTAGCGTAGATTGTGGAATAAAGAAGATTGGATGCAATAAAGTTTCCTAGAATTATCTTTTTAGAATATATTGGCTTGTACGATACATATAATTTTTTAATAGAAGTGAATGTGAATGTAGCTTTTTTGTACCCTAAATTCTTTTGCAAACCTTGAATGAGCGCCAGGATATGATTTGTAATGCATTATATATGCCCGTATTTGGTTCTTTTTTTCAAAACAGATGAAAAATGGAACGTCATCCTCCACGACAATTTGTCATAAATCCCAACCCGGTTCAACATGTTGCTATCATTCAGGACATCGATACTCTACTATCACATGTAGCAAAAAAAATTGTGCATGATGCAGATTGGATAAATTTTAACATCAAAGTGTGTGCATGTGGGTGGGGTCCAAACCGATCATGCATGGAGCAGCATTTTTTGAGGGAGACACGAAACAACCTATAGGATCTCCATAAGCTTTGAAGGGACCGCTTTGAGCCACTCATTAACAAGGAGGAGACTATCAAAGACATAATGGTTTGTGTAGACATCTTCTTGGACTGGGAGTACATAGTACAAGAAGAGTATAATTATTTCTTACAAGACGTGGAAGATGAGGTCCCAAGTGACCATCTAGCGGTGAGGAGGAAGAAAGTACCTTGGATAGTAATACAGAGCAATAGACGTCCTCCTCTCTTTTGGAATTTTTGGAGAATGTCTCTTTTGGAGACAAATTTTGTTTAAGAATACTATTTTTTACGAGAATTTTTGTATATATGAAAACTCTTTTAGAGATAAATTTTGTACCTAAACACTCTTTTGGACCAAATTTTGGTATATGAATACTTTTGTGGATACATATGGTAATGTAACTTATGGAGATATATGATAATATACGATGAAGACTTAAGTATTTAAATTGTCTTTTCATAGTTTTAGTAAACTGAACTTGAGTTTTACATAGTAAATTGTCTTTTAAGTAAAGTGTAAGTATTTATTGCTTTTTCTACTTCTTACCCGCTAGTTTATGTTTGTTTTCTTGTTTGTGTCTGTGTTTGTCCAATCCCCCCAAATTAGACATGTCAACATGTCGCACACTCGAAGAGCACAGACCACGGTGGGGCCCCTCGTAGGAGGAGACGTCATGGGTTGTACTCTCCAGAAGACTTTAGTTCCACTTAGCCAACTCTTGAGGGGCCTACCCCTACGACTAGCAATGGGTGTACTCCCCACGAGCCAACTCCTCAAGGGCCTACCCTTGCAACTACCCCTCAGGGAACTCCTTTTGCTAGCAGCCCATGGCTTCGTTGAGAGTCCCGACGAGTTTGTCACATCCATGAGCGACGTGGAGGTAGCAAGATTCTTCTCTATCCTATCCTAGAGGACCTCATCTATTCCATCTCCTACACCCCTTGAGGGTAGATTAGGAACATCGATGGCTTTATCTACTCGACAGTCATCCCCTATAGCCCCTTCTGAGGTGTCATCACTTGGGCGTACCGATCGTAGGTTCATAAAGAGTAGTAAGGGTCGAGGTTGATGTGGTGGCATGAGGGATGTAGAGAGTCTGCACACTCACATCCCTATAGGTCTCCCCTTCCTCATGAGATGTAGTACTAGTCAGGTCCCTTGCCCTCTCCACTCACAGGCCGCAGCACCCCAAAGACCACTCGCTCCCTTTCTCCTTGCTCCTTAAGCGCTCACTCTACCCCCCTCTCTAACTCTGCTACTCCATCCACCTCGAATCCTTTGGACGTTTTTTTTCCCTAGGACCTATCCTACAAAGTGAATAGTATTGGGGAGGTTATACATGACGAGAGGACGAGAAGGTGGTCACAAGGTACATGAGGAGATTGGGGAGCACCCACTTCCCCAATGATATATTCAAACCTTGGAACCAATAGGACAATAAAGCCAAGGATGCCTGCAGAGATTCCTTCAAAAGACAATTTCCGAATCCTAAAGGGTTTGAGTTTGATCGAAATGCCATGTTTACTGGCATGGGGGAGCTTCTTAGGTCTCATAGATACAAATTAAGGGAGGTTGTTAACGAGGGTAAGCACAAGCTAGGGTGTGCAAACCCGAAGGATTGGAAGAGAGAAAAGAAGGATTACAAGGAGAATCCAAATGCGTTTGAGCCTCAGTAGAGGGTGGCGATGATATGCCTAGAGACTGTAGGTCCTTCGCACCTCAAGAGCGATGGTAAACTCAATAATGAGCCATGGGTGGGAAGTATATATTTATCTTCTACTGAATTTCTAATATGTTCAATCGTTCAAATGTCTTGTCATTCATATCTAACTAATTGAATTTGGGTCCATAAAAATCTGTGATTGGATGGCTTCTAGACAACGAGGAGTATAGAAGGGCGTTCAAGATTGGAGCCAGGGCATGTTTTAAGGAGAAGGAGAGAGAAGGAGTCCACATCGATTGGGAAAGGGTGGCAGCATGTCATGTGAGTATACCCTATTCCTCTTCATTATCATTCGACTATCACCACTATCTTACAATCAATGCTCTTAGTTTTTCTAACTTGTTTCATTCTTAGGGAGGCACGTTCGATCCATGTGGAGATCTAGACAGAGAGACGAGATTCGAAGAAGAAGTGGTTAGGCTAGCAGAAGAGGAGGGCGAGGGAGTGGGTGCACCCAGAGAGACCAAGGGCGAGAAGGGCAAGGAGGACGCACCTAGAGAGACTGAGGGTGAGGAGCGTGAGGAGGATGAGGAGGAGCAATAATAGGATAGGACATTTAGTTATTCAATATTTTGGCACTTTTTCCCTTATGTAGTAGATTGCCTCGGTAGATTTGCCATTTTGTAGCACATTGATTCGGCACATTTACCATTACTTTGTAGGCTTTCTTTGTAAAAATGTAATGTATGTGACCTCCACATTTGTAACATTTAATCGTGATTTTAATGGGAAAAAAAAGTATATGGGACAGGATGGGACTAAAACCAAGCCCCATCTTGCCCCACAAAATTATTTTTTAGCTTCCATAAAAACATCGGTATATACCAATGCCTGTACTGACATTGCAATGTCGGTATATACCGATGCCTACACCGATGCCCATAACAACACTATCGGGCATATTTTACTAACGCTGACACCGACTCCTACACCGATGGTTTCTTTGCAATGTCCACACCGATGTACTTTTTGACACTTTCCACTTGTTTTTAAAAAAATATATTCATATTTAGTGTCGGTATCAGTGTCGAAAATTGGCCCATGTCTTGTAGTGATTGCTGGCAAAGTGCTATCCTAAAACAAATAGATTGCCCAAGTAAACCTTGGAGAACATTAATAATTCAATGGATTACACAAATTACATCTCAAAGACTCCTTTCCTGCAGGGGGCTGGTTCCACATTACTTTTGAGCAGGTCACCTTTTTTAGCTCCCTGATTGTAGGCTCAGCCCTCCTTGCTCCTTTCCTGAAGGGGGACGGTTCCTCCCTTCAGGGGGGCAACCCCTCCCTTCCTATCACTTTCTCTTTCCTTACTTTGAGCTCCTTGGCTACAAGCTTGGCCCTTCTTGCTCCTTTCTTGAACGAGGATGGTTCCTCCCTTCACGCTCCTTTTCTTTGTAGTCTTGCTCAGGCTTGGTTTTCTTTAATTTGAGCTCCTTGTCTTTTACAAATTTTTCATAAATGGAAAATTGAGTTGCAGCATCTATTTTCTTGCTTCTGATAGCTATAGTAGGCAGGCATATTTGATCTCTCCATGACCTGGGTAGTAGCACCTTACATAGTCTACACACCGAGCTTGCATCCACAAACACCCAAAGCAAAAAACATGCATAGGGCAGTAGCACAAAGTCCATTAGATCATGTAGTCATCTATGATGTGGGTCTTACAAATAGAGCATTTCAAACCCTACTGCATAACATGATATGCATCTGATTTAACTAGTGGAGCTGTCAATACCAAAGAATGACTTTGTACATGAAGAAGTTGCTTCTTGATTCCTTCCTTCCTCATTCTAGGGCTATAGATGTTCCCCTTTAGCTCCTCCACTCTTTGCTCACTCCATGCAATTCATCTAATTCCGTCATCATCTTTTGAAGCTGCTTAAATTGCTTAATAGCATCAAGATTGGCCATTTCTAAGACTTACACTCTAGTTTGGACCTCTCTCACCCAGATGGACTGCTTTTCAAAACTTTCAAAAGCCACTGCAAGCTCGTGCACAACCTTATCATAATCTTGTTATAGGGTCTTGTGCTTATCTTTCCAAATTTGCAAAAGTGGTTCTAGATAACAAGTTCCATTGTGGTTGCTGCAACTTGCTCCACCATGACTACTCTCTACATCCTTCTTGGCTTGGAAAGCTGCCTCATTGTCTTCTCCACCGTGGTTGCTCTCTTCCCCATCCTTCCTAGCCTTGAACATCTCTCGCAACTGCTCCTACATCACCACTCTAGTTTCTACATTCTCCCTTTTTATCATCTCCTTTTTGGCTCTCAGATCTTCAAGATGCTTTTGCATCATTGCTAGCTCATGCTCTATGATGTCCTCATCCATTTGGATGTCTTCAAGGCTATCCTAGAGCTCCTTGATGCGCTTCTCTACTTCTTCTCTTATATGCTTTCCATGTCAACCATTTTTTCAGCGGCTTCAGCTTGCTCTCGTGTCTCATCTTGATGCACTTCTCTACTTCTTCTCTTCTATGCTTTCCATGTCGACCATTTTTTCAACGGCCTCAGCTTGCTCTTGTGCCTTCAAGTCCCTTGCTTCTGCCTCCTCTACCTTGGTTTCTACACCCTCCCTAACCATTTTCTCATGTAGCACTGCCTTTGCTACATCGTTGGCTTTCTCTTGTAGAAAAGTGATCTTTTGAGACATCTTCTTATAGTATTTCTCAAAAATCCCTTTGAGGGTAGATGTCATCAGGTGCATTGCAGCTTCAGTGGACTAAGCTGACAATTTGGATTTTCCATCCATGCAATTCTTCAAGTTGGTTATCACACTCTTGGAGATCACGCTTGAGAAAGAGACATCGTGTCCTTTAAATTACTTTACAAACATGAAAAGATTCGAAGAAAAAATATTTTAATTTAGAAACAGGTTTTAGATTAGGAAACAAAGGGGGGAGGAGTTGAGAAATGGTGTGAGGGAAATTATAAGAAAGAGAGGGAAGGGTGAAGAGTGTGAGAGGAAGTTTTAGTTGAAGAGAAAGAGAGCGGAGAGGTAGATAAAAAAAGTTTTACCAAAGGTGTAACAAGGGAAATAATGTAAGGGATATAATGGCTTCTCATCAAAATTGATGATTCCATTGAACTGGGCATGGAAAAAAGGAATAAAAGGATATTGTGTGTGTGTGTGTATGTGTGTGTGTACTCACCTCTTGGGGTGCCAACTCAATATGTAACATATATGTTACTACCCTTGTCCAAAATCCAAGGTATGGGGGGACAAGGTCCATATATAATATGCATGGATTTCCTTAAAAATTTTCAAATATGCAAAGGAAAAATATAAAATTTATGTCCCCCCTCCCACAAAATATAAGGAACATACCTTGAAAATATATGCAAGATTTTAAGATTTGTACATATTTTTCATAATATGTGAGGCCCAAAGGGGGTGGGGGGTCTTTTGGATGAGGGGGAGTAAAACAAAAAATATATTAAAATATGAAAACCCTCTCCTTTCAAATTAATGTGACTTTTTCATGTGTTACCCAAATTTCAAGGTGTGAAGACATATTTGAAGCTCTTTTAGTGTAGAACACAACCATGTTAATTTGAATAACTTATACTTATGGCATATTTTTGAATTCATCTAATACTCAAGATTTTGATAGGTTTTCTTACTAAAGGTAATTGGCACCCCAGGACTCACCTTTGCCCCAATAAGATACAACACCCTAGGTGAGATAATAGGAAAAAATTAGGGGAAGTTTAGAGATTTAGGAAAAAGTAGGAAAGTTTTATATAATTAGAGCTCTTAGGAAAAATTAGGGAAAATTTAGGGAGCATTGGGGAACATTGGGGAGGATTAGAGAAATTAGAAAAAATAAGGGAAATTTATAGAAATTAGGGGAAATTTTGGAAAAATCAAGGAGAGAGGGAAATTTTGGGGGGGTTGAAGTAGAGAGAGGGGATAAGTAGAGAGGGGGAGAGGGTTACTTCTCAATAATTTATTGACCAACAGCCACATTGATCTTAGTAATTGTGTACATGTGTAGATATCTACTACGGTCCAACATATAGAGGAGGATGATCCTCATTCACAAGCTGTTTCTTTTCTCGATCTTGTTCTAAATGCAATTTCTATTGCTGGTTGTGGTGGATACTTTCAGCTTCCACTATACCTGGATGCTCCTTAGGGGGACTCTAATGGATTTGGAGCATTTGATGCACCTTTAGGATCCTCTATCTTCTCCTCATGCACTAGCTCCTCTTGTACCATTTGCTCCTCTAACATCTGCTCCAACACCTCATCATCATATCTTCTTGATCTTTTTGCTCCTGTACTTTGAACTATTGGAGAAGAATACTAGAGAACCTATGCTACTATTTTAGCTCTCTACTCTCAACTATTAGGGAAACATACTAGAGAAGCTATGCTACTAGTCTAGCTCTAAAGCTATATATATACTTTGAATTGTAACATTCGTCCTTCAATTGTAACAAACGTACTGCAAACTGAATTTTTTTAATCCTATATGAAACTTTTGTACATGAATTATTCATAATGGAAATCTTATGGTTTTTATACGTAATAAGGTCTTGACCTTTGTTGATTTTACTGGTTTCCCTTATGCTATCTTTAAAGCCTTGTAAGAAGGTACCCTTGAGTCTTAATTTGAATTCAATGTTTCTACCATTGACTAATGCTACATGTTATACGTATTACAAATAAGAGAAAGAATGATTCTATGTAAAGGCATCCCAAATGGGATTAATCATTGAGATAAATCAAAACCCATATTATATGTCAATTGTATCAATACAAAAATCAGTGATACATGAGCAAAGACACCCCAAATGGTATTGTTGAGAGAAATAAAAACTCATATTATAGGTATTGTTTCAATACAATGAGTGAGCCATAATCAAAATCTAAAGTCCAACTATGATGACAGTATCTACTCCTATGCAGATGAAGTTGGAGGCTACTTTGAAGACTACTCATCAGGCTGCTGTGAAGGCTACTCATCAAGGTGAGGCTACTCATCAGCCTATTGTGGATCCTCCATATGTAGATGGTGGCCCTCACTGGAAAGCTTCTCCTCCACTTTGGGACTATCCTCAGCTATGATGGTTTCCTCACCCCTCCTACTCCTTCATACCACTTGTGGTGGTAAGCTACTTCCCTTTAGCAATAGGCTCCATGATATTAGTAGCCTCCATGACAGTGGGCTCCTTGGTTCTAGAAGCACTACCTATGGATCTCTCTCTGCATCTTCCTTGGGATGATTTATGAGCATATATTAGGAGCTTTTCTATGACCATGGATCTATATCCATCCACATACACTGATGTAAAGCTATCCTCTATAACCTGCAATCAAGAACAAGAATAAGAAATATTATATTATATTTTGTTTCACAATGGCATTTGTACAAGAGTCATTATGAATATATAAATTTATATACTTACTCTATCTGGTTGCGGATCTGCAAAGTAATATCTAACAAATACTTGGCATGGATCATTGTCCTCAGGGATGTTTTTATCGAAGCTATGCTTATATATTAATATAAAATCTTGGCGAAAGTTTTCAAGCTCATTTCTTTAGTTTAACAATATTGGTAGAACATATTACTTTTTAATATAGTTTCTTTTGAATCTTGAAGGAATAAATGTAAATCCTGGCGAAACTTTAAATTTTTTTGCATAAAAGTTTCAAATGCTGGCAAATGTTTCAAACATTTATTTTTATTAGGGAAAACTAACTTTTGACGCCAATATACAAGTTTAGCTTCTTAACGAAACTAACTTGAAAAAAACATCCATGATTGTCCTCCGCACACATGAATGGGCATCATCCTATTATGGCACCTACACAAACTTAACAACCTTAATATTGGTTTATAACTCAGGAGGCCAAAAATATCATTGAACATACAGAAATTTATTTACCCTTAAGTCAATAATCTAAGCAATATCTAGCAGGTCCACATTTAGAGGACAATGATCCAATACATATAATAACCTTTTCACACCTCTGCAAGATAAAATCCTATTGTTAACAATGGTGAAGTAACAACTCAGATATTTTTTTATCTTGGGCTATAGTAGAGAAGGAAACATACAGACCAAGCTCCCTATGTGTTCCATAGAGAGAGTTCATATGAAAGGATTGTTTTTGTTGAAGATCAATACACACTAGGCTCCAATGGTTGTTGCAAAAAAAAAGACAGATATCAGTCAATATTACAATAACAAATGATAGAAGATATGAAGTAAATTGTCTTATTGACTTACTCATATTGATAAGGTAAGAGGATGATAGTGATTAACGCAAGTCACAGTGTTTAAACCACTTGACAACATCATTTATAGGAACCTTTAGATTTCTTAGTAAGGGAGATATGCAGGGATCAAGTACATGAACCTCAATTTGATGCTACTCTTTTAACCCTTCTCTGTATATGATCATGGTAAAAATATTATTATTAGTGCATTGTATAAGAAACTCAGTCCATATCATCAAGTAATCAAGAAACTCAACCCATTTTCATCTCATAAGCATAAATATCCATTACCTAAAAATAGACAAAAGAATTGTATCAATCACCCACTCTCCTCGTGACCTCAAAGCTCGCAAACAGTCTTGGGTCAGTTTTATATTTCTCACTGAACTAGCATCTTGCAACTTGATGACAATATTTGACCCCATCTCAGTTATCCTTTGATTATTTCTAAGGTCCCTTAGGGCAATCTCTTGGATGAATTGGTTGTTGGAAGCATCCCTCTACTCTATCATGGCCTTCTTTAAGCAACCTTGCCCCTTGTGTCCTTGTTGTGTGTTGCCTCCTCTATATGTATCCCTTCATCCTTTGGTTTCCTTGTTGGTGGCACAAATAGAATATCCCTCATTTTTTAGGTCCGCCCAATTGCAGGGATGAAGGAGTTTGTTTATCTATAGCAAACTCTCTTGAGGGTCTCAAAATCCTTCACCATCAAGGTGACTCTATGAGTATGAGCAGCAACAATCATGCTATCGTGGAAAAATTGTATCATCCAATCTGCAACTAAAGGAAGCCTTTGGTATTGCATATCCCATGGCCTTTTATGCCTTCCTTATCTCCCTAAGCACTGATACCTTTTGGGAAAACCTCCTCTTCTGAGGATATGCACTAGCTTTCCTTTCCTCTTATGAGAACCTCTGACACTGGCAATAGTAGTAGGGCCAGTGGTATCTTGAGCAATGGGAGGCTCTTACCAACCACCCTAGTTGTCTACTTTGTCCTTGCCAGGATAGTCTTCCAGCCTGCAAGCAAGAGATTAATTTGAGGAGTAGTCCCTATTGGCCCTATGGAGGAAGAAGAGCAAGACAAAACATGCAACAAGAAACATATGTAAAAGTATGCATAAGAAAGCAATTTGGACGGTTGGGAAATGTCCCACATGCCAAAATGCTTTCTTAAGCACATTATTAAAAATTGTCTCACACAATCTATTTATCTCCAACATTCCATTAAATTGATTAGAAGTCCAACACAACAGATCTTTGGACTTTTGGGCAGGCTTAGGCTATTTGGGGATCAAACTCCCTGAGTTTGAGCTATACTCCTTCCGTGTGCACATTGCTTGTAATCTTTGACCTTGGTGTATTTGGGTATCAAACTCCCTTGAGATTGTCCTATTGAAGTAGATCATTCAGCTTGGTCACTTTTACTTATTGATTACCCTACATTTGGCGGTTGTACTCTGTGGATGTTAACAGATGGTACTAGTGCCATTTTTTCCATTGCTATGAGGAGATTGGCACTAGTGCCATTCTCTAGAACCTCATGCAATGGGGAGTGGCACTAGCGCCATTCTTCCCATTGTAATGGGGAGATTAGCACTAGTTCCATTCTCTAGATCTCATGCAATGGAGAGAATGGCACTAGTGCCATTTTTTCCACTACAATATAGAGATTGGAACTATTGTCATTCTGGCACTAGTGCCTTTCGGGCTTGCAAAGCCAAAATTTTGGCATTGTAATAAGATAATGATACTAGCGATGTTCCTCCTTTACAAAGCCAAAATCATGGACTTGGAATGGGCAGAATTACTCTATTACCACTCTCCACAACATCATAGGAGGTCCAATGTGGAGAATTTCACTAGCACCATTCTCCACAATCTCATAGGAGGCTGTGGAGAATGGCATTAGTGCAATTCTCCATATTGCAAATCCTACAAGGTTGTGGAGAATGGCACTAGTACAATTCTTCACATTGCACCTTTTAAGAGGTTGTGGAGAATGGCACTAGTGCCATTCATCCCTTGAATATCCATGATTTTGGCTTTTCAAGGGGAGAATGGCACAAGTGCCATTTCCCATTACAACCTCATAGCAGATTGTGGAGGGTACCATTCTACCCTTACAAAGTAATAATTTTGGGTTTGCAAGGATTAAATGGCACTAGTGCCATTCTCCCCATCGTAATGGGTAGAATGGCACTAGACATTATCCTCAATCTCCTATGAGGTTGTGGGGAATCGCAGTCATGCCATTCCCCACCTTGTTAAGAGACCATGCTCAACATCATGTGATTACATGCACATAGCACTAACGCATTACTTCCTACATGCACATCAACCTCTACATCGACACATCTAACCCAGCACATAAAAAGAACCAAAGAAAAAGAAATTATTTGATGTTCTTTTCTTCGATCAATGGTTGGTCTAGATCTAGATCAGAGTAGACTAGATCGCCATAGTGGAGACAATTTGAGATAGCACATGATTTGAATTCACACACACATGCCATCATTGTAAAGCCTATTTAGCTATTTCAAGGCATTTGTGCACTTTATTCCAGCCTTGTAAAGCCTCTTGGCTATTTTTGGAATAATTTTCCACAAGCCTTGTCATTCAAATTGGATTATCTATTGCAGTTTTACCTTCACTAACAATTCAAATTTCACTTGCCACAATCAGTGTTTTTGCAGTTTATTCAGATAGTGATTTCACGAACAGTTTGAGTTCATTTCTTGTACCATGTCTACAACTAGCAACCTCAATCTAAGGCATCTGCTAAGCTAGACAACTCCAATTATAGCACATGGAAATATCGAATGGAGACCATTCTTGTACTTCAAGAAAAATGGGAGTATGTCGATGGATCTACACCTAGATCATTGGATGGATCCAGCCAGCAGTAGCTCTACTCCACCTACTGTCATAGCACTAGCAACGGGATCTACAATAGGATCTCTCGCTACACAAATAGTTTCTGCACTTGTAGCAGATCCTGCTATTGCTTGAGCACAGGTAGAATGGGATAAGAAAGACAAGATTGCATATCATCTGATCAAGCAAAATGTGCAAGTTGTCATGCTAGGACCACTCAACACTGTCAAGAAGACATCAAAAGAAGCATGGGATATGTTCGCAGCTCTCTACAAATCCAAGAACACTTCCAAGATTCTCACACTGAGAAACCAAATCAACCAAAGTTTCCATAACAGCACAACGAAACTGGTCATGCTTACATACTCAGGATCAAAGATTACAACAATCAACTCGCAACAACAGAAGAGACCATGAATCTAGTAGAAATGGTTCAAGTCATTTAGAATCTAGTCCAGAGTATTGCCATCCAATGGCAAATTCCAACACTGGAAGAACTTCAATCAGTTTTACTTGGTGAAGAACTCAGGACTCAAGCCATTCATGTACATCGACAGTGGTGCATCATCTCATACGACAAAGCATCAGGAATGGTTCATAGAGATGAAACCATTAGAAGGTGAGAAGAATGTCATCTACATGGGAGATAATACACCGAATCTAGTTCAAGGGACCAGCATTGTCCCTATGAAAAATTTCACTGGTACAAAAGGATTGGTGAAAGATGTACTCTATGTTTTAAAGCTCCGCAAGAACCTCTTATCAGTAGGTCAAATGATGGAACACAACAACTGAGTCATCTTTGATGGAGATGAATGCACTATTAGAGACAAATCTAGAGGATTTCAACTAGTAGGAAAAGTAATCAAGGAAGGATGCTTGTTCAGAATGCTAGCCACACTACCAAATTTGCATGCCATGTTAGCTCAACCGCAACAAATGCCAATATCTACAAAATGGCACAATAGATGTAGACATGTCAATTTCAAGAGCTTGATAGATCTCAGGAATTAGAATATGGCAATTGGGATTCTGAAGCTACAGTTTCTTGGAAAAGTTTGCAAAGCATGTTGCTTCAGCAAACAAAAACAAACCAACTTTGGCAAAAGCACCTCTCGAGCCAGAGGTATTCTTGATTTGATTCACACAGATGTATGGGGTTATGCCTAGACCCACAGCATCAATGGTTCACTTTACTACTTGACTTTGATCGATGACTACTGCAGATATTGTTGGGTCTACTTTCTGAAAGATAAATCTAAGGTCTTTTCCAAATTTCAAGAATTCAAAGCCATGGTAGAAAACCAAACAAGTAGAAAGATCAAAGTCATGAGATCAGAAAGAGGAGGTGAATACATGTCTTCAGCATTCATGAACTTTTGCAGAAGTCACGGCATTCGAAGATAATTCAATTGTGTAGATACTCCTCAGCATGCAAGAGCTGAAAGAAAGAATGGTACTTTAGCAGACAGTGCTAGAGAAATGCTTAGTGAGAAGCATCTTCCAAATCAGTATTGGGTAGAAGCAATAGCCACTGCAAACTACTTGCTTAATCGGCTTCCTACAGAACCAATTCAGGGTATGACACCTTATGAAGCATCCACTAGACACAAGCCACGAATTGGGCATCTCCGCATATTTGGTTGCATAGCATATGCCCACATACATGACGACCATCGCAGGAAATTGGATGTGAAGTCATGCAAATGCATCATGGTTGGCTACAGTGAACAAAGCAAAGCATACAAGTTGTGTGATCCCATCAACCGAAAGGTCATTATCTCCATAGATGTAATCTTCGATGAGGAATTAGAATGGAAAACCTCAAATACACAAGAGATAGACGCACCGATTACTCAGTCATCTACAGAAAGGTTAATGAAGAAGAGCAAGAATTGCTAGAAGCACCCCAAGCAGAGCCACAACAACTTAGATGGTCTACTAGGGAAAGCAGATCACCTCCCAGATTAACATATGCTCAGAAAGGAAAAGCAATTCAAGTTGAAACCACCAACTTTGCTCTTATGACTACCATCATGGCTATAGAAGAGCCAATGTAGTTCAAAGACACAGTTGACAAGCCAGCATGGCAAACTTCTATGAATGAAGAAATGGATACTTTGTACAAGAATATTACTTGGGAATTATGCAACCTTCCACCAAGAAAGAAGCCCATAGCAAATAAATGGGTATAAAAGTCAAGTACAATCCAAATGGAAGTATTGAAAGAAAGTGAAGTACAATCCAAATGGAAGTATTGAAAGATACAAAGCCAAACTAGTTGCAAAAGGATTTGCACAATAGTGTGGTCAAGACTATGATGAGACTTATTCTCCAGTAGCAAAGATGGATTCCATACGATTCTTGATATCACTAACGACACTCAACAGATGGAATGTGCACCAGCTTGATGTCAAGAATGCATTTCTCAATGGTTACCTAGATGAGGAAGTCTAAATGCAACAACCAGTAGGTTATGTTGAACCAGAAAAGAGAATCGAGTTTGCCATCTCAAGAAAAGTCTCTATGGCTTAAAGCAAGCACCCAAAAGTTGGTACAACAGAATTGACAAGTATTTTGCTAATCTAGGATACATGAAGTCCAATGTAGATCATACTCTCTACTATAAAGTTCAAGGGGAAGGCATCACTTTTACACTTTTGTATGTAGATGATATGATTGTGACCAAAATCAAGGATAGCTTCATCAAGAAATTGAAACAAGACTTATTTACAGAGTTTGACATGAAAGATCTTGGACTTATGTAGTATTGTCTTGGTATTGAGTTTTGGAAAGATCCAGACAGCACATTTATGAGTCAGCTGAAATATGTTGACAGTCTCCTGAAGAAGTTTCATAAGGTAGATATTGCAAGATTGCAACCACTCCCATGGAACATAGTTTTAGACTTACAAAAGATTCAAAAAAGCCTACAGTCAATGACAGGTACTACAGGTAGCTCATTGAATCTCTTATATATCTGACTATCACACGAACAAATATTTGTTATGCAATAAGTTCACTTGCATAGTTTATGGCAAATCCAAAACAGTCTCACTGGTATGTAGTCAAAAGAGTCTTGAGATACATCAGAGGTATAAGACAGTTTGGGATAGAATACAAAGGATGTCATCCAAGATTGCATGGGATACTGTGACAGTGACTATGCCAGAGATCATGAGACCAGGAGATCCACACATGGATATGCATTTTTCCTTGGTCAAGGTGCTATATCATGGTTGTCAAACAAACAGCCAGCTGTTTCTTTGTCTTTGACTGAAGCAAAATATAGAGCACTCACTATAGGTGCAAGCATTGGGCAAGAATCCATGATATACTCTAGGACAAAGCTCATTGATGTCAGAGAGCACTTCATCACAGAAAGACTATTACTTGGTGACATCACATTGCAGCATTGTGATAACAAAGGGAATGTACCAAACCACTCGGTAAAGATCTTTTTGTGAAGAACCGGCAAGCTCTTGGTTTGACACAGAGGAAGGACATTCCCATTCAAGGGGTGTGATGGAATATAATGCTCAGTCCTTCTTCGATTCCCCAGAATCATCATCTTGAGGGAAGGCCTACTTCATGATGTTGATCTTGAGGGAAGGTGTTGAGAGACCATGCTCAACATCATGTGATTACATGTGCATAGCACTAACACATGTAGAGTGCTATAAAGGAAAGGGTTAGATGCCCTAACCCAAATCCTAAATGGGTTTGTATGTATTCTACATTTTCAACTAAATCCAGTGCAAAGTTAGTCATTTGTGGTGTCCTCTCTAGCTGTGCCCTCTCTCCTCATCTCCACTCTTCTCCTCTCCCCTCTTCATATTTTGTCACACCTTGCAATGCTAAAATCATGGCTTTGCAAAGGCAAATGTCGCTAGCTCCATTCCCCCACCATTGCAAGTGGAGAATGGCACTAGTGCATTCCCAAAAACCTCATAGGAGATTGTTGAGTGCCATTCTCCCCATGCCATTCTCTGCTTCCAAAGCCAAAATTTTGAAAAGTTTAAGTTTGCAAGGGAAGAATATGACGAGTGCCATTCTCCACAACCTCTTAATTGAAAAACACACTTTTGTAAAACTTAATTAACCTCTTAATGCTAACCTATTAATATTAGTCTAGTTTTATAGGAGGAATTATGGACTCTAGCCACGAGCACGGACCTATAGCTGTATAGAAGCATTGGATCTAACTTTTGGATATCTTTCTAGTAATAAAATAGAGTATAAACTCTAGTTATGAACACACACCTATAGTTTTAGTGGAGGATTGGCTCTAGTTTTTGGAGATCTTTCTTTTATTCAAGTTTAGATAGAAGGATAAGTAATTAATGGATTTTAAGCTTTTACTACAAATGATTGAAAATTATTCAATGATCTTTTTCTAGTAAGAAAACACACTTTTGTGAATTTTTATGAACCTCTTAATACAAACCTATTAATGCTAACCAATTAATATTAGCCTATTAACACTAGTTTGGTAGCATAACAAGACATAGAAGTGTCCTTTTGAGATTTTGGCAAAAAAATCACAACTTGTTGTAGCTGTGTTTTTTGGTGATTTCCTCTCTTGAGCTTAAGGTAGACTCATAGGACTATTATCTAAAAAATAAGGAGCATAAAAAACTATTACATGTGGTTACAAAATGCTCACAAATGTATGGTAACATGGTCATTCACCCAAACAATCTTTTTAAAGATTTGAAACTTTATCTAGTATGCCTAAAAATAAAATTGATTTCAAGGATCTAGCATTTTAACAAAGTGTTTATAACTATATCAAACACTTAAGAGTGGAAAAATTTTGTTTAAAAATCATTTGGCAGGATTAATTTATCAATTTACAAGAGTGGTCAACCTAGCAAGTTGCATTATAAGTCGCATTTCATAAATAAACATCTTTTTGTACTACACATAATAGCCACAAAGCCTCATATCTTAACGATAACAATATTATATCATAAGGTAAAGTTACCACATCACAATAAAGGCTAAAACTAAAAGAGATTAAGTGATCCTAATATCAACTAACAAAAATAGGTTTCACATTAAATCTCACTTTTATAGTTTTGAATTATCGTGTATATAAGTGTTCTGTATATACATTTTTTTTAATGGTATCACTCATTCATGACTAGAGGCACTCTATAAGTGTAATTTTAAGCGTATTAAGGTTCTTATGATATCCTTTAACCGTTCTATATCTTGAATTTAGCGTGAATTACAGCACAAGGAACAATCAATATACAATTTGAATTTGGTGTTCTACATGACATTAGGTCCCCTAAAAACTCCCGCTACTCCATAATATCGTATTGAAGACATTTAATAAGTATGGTTGAGTTTGGAACTTGTTAGACATGTCAAAGAATTTGTAAAAGATCAATTTTTCCCTTGCCATCAACATTCACTAAAATTACATTTAAGGCCACAGATCATAATGAATATGATTATCTAGCTCCGAGAAAATATAAACATATGTGTTATAGTTATCCTTAGACTCTAGGACTTAAAAACTCTAAGAAAACTCATTCTAAGTAAGAAGTATGGCCGTTTTATTTAAAATGTCAATGGTAGGTTGAGCTTAAAACTTTAGGTAGAACTCAAAGTAATAGGTGCAAGTTCTAATCCATAATAATTCCAAGTTTTTTTCAACATATAAGCTATTATGGAAAATAATCAAAACCCCAAAATACCTTATCAATGCTTTTGAATAATTCTAGGAAGTTGCTAAATTGGCAGGACATAAAAGTGTCTTAGGACATTTTTATGTCCTTCTACCAAACTAGTGTTAATGCTAACATGTTGATGGTAGTTTGTTAATTCATAGGATTTTAAATGGTAACCAATACTAATCTATTAATAGTAGCATATTAATACTAACCTCCTATTACTAACTATTGATGCAAGTACTATTAAAAAAGATAGCATATTTGAGGCCTTCATATTTTTGAGAGAGAGAGAGAGAGAGAGAGAGTTAAAAGGTTTAAACTAAGGGGAGTTTAAACTAAAATGGAGGGAAGAGATAACCCTTTAGCCTACATGGCATTAGCAGCACTTGATCGCATGAACCAAAAACCTTAAAGGTTCATTAAAAATGGGGGAGTGTGTAATATAGATTAAAAGGGTCAAAGTAAAGTGGGGGAAGCATGTAACATAATAATTTAAAAGGTTTACTGTTAAAGTTTCAAATTAAAAAAGGGTGGAAGACTTAAACCTAAATTTTAAGGAGGGGGTAGAGATCAAATGAAACCTAAACTTATAGGGGAAGTGAAAAAATTTTAAGGGTGAGATTTTTTTTTCCATGAAAAACACTTCTATTAAGTATGAAAAATACCCACATGAGCAAGCCCATAGTAGAAATACATCATGCTGTGCATGAGGAAACCCCCCTAATATAGGAAACGAAAAACTCAAAATAAGCTGGAAAGAAACCAAGGTTGAGGCTGAGTGCCACCTCAACCCTATTGTAGTCTCTAGAGAAAAGGTGGAACCCCTCCATTCCCTAGATGGCCAATTTGGCGAGCATGCAGGGTTCTTCCCGAGGGCAGCCTCAGTGTGTGAATGGTGTCAGCCAAAATACTGGCCAAGATTTGCGAGGGATGGGACTTGAGATCTATCTAAGGACTCTGTGCATTTGGACATCCAAACATGCCAAGCAGTGATGCTAGCCAATATCTCCCAAGCGGTATCCCCATTAGCATGTACTGGTCTATAGTGAGAGATAGGCACATCCTCTGGAGAGCAAGTCTTGACTAGGTGACATTGAATTGATATGGCCCAAGAAGCATCCTACCACTCAAAGAAGGTCTGGTGCCTTGATAGGGAGAACCAAGCCATTGATCCCCACATCATGAAGAAATGAGGAGTAAAAGTACTATGTGAACCTTGGCAATTCCCATATAAATGGCTCCCGCATGCCTACAGTCCCATAGACAATGATGAGCACCTAGGACAAGCGGGGTTTGCCCCAAATCTAGACCTCCACCTGTTCATTGCAACCCCTCCATGAATTGAAAGCCACAAAAATAGAGTGACCTTTCTATTTCTTTGGGATCTCCAAAGCATTTGCCACAAGACTCTCTACAAATCAACGGGAACCCAATAACTCTCCCAATGAGGTGGTCTCCCAACCTCTACAACTAATCAGGAACTTCCTGGCATTACTGACCATGTAACGAAAAAAAGGAAGGCTCTTCTCTTCTGCAACAATCCATTCCCACTCTCTGGGGTCCCACTAAACAAAATTTATACAGACTCCTACAAAGAGCCACAAATTCTAAGAACCTGAAAGAGAAATACAAGGGCTTAGATAAATATGGCATGCAGAGTCCTTGACCTGATCCAAAAAGCCTATGATCGTGACAGGTTGAAAAGGCATGCCCAAAATAATATCTTCTAAAGAATGACTAGCCTGCCACTTGCCTATACATCAAAACCAAGGCATCGTCGTGTGCTCCCAAAAAAGCTATAGCCTGGAGAGGAATGCTTGTCCTCAAGAAATCTCCCATCCAAATGGAACAAACAATGGGCCTGTCATCTGTATCCACCCAATCAAGGGGAAGGGCTGCATCAATATGAAGTATCCTCCCTGCACATCCTTTGAAGTGAGTAACCATTTGCTGTTGATGAACTTTTGGAAGCCTCTTGAAGGCTTTCCAAGAACCTATAGAGGTAAAAGGACCTCTCTACCACCTGGACCACTACATATAGTGAGACATACCAAGCTGCCTACCATGTTCATCAAGTATATTGTCATTCCACCTAATCAGCTTCCTATCAATCTCTTCGACAAAGGAGGGAGGAACTTTTCGAAGGGTACTTTTGAAGCTGGCCCAAGACTTTAGAATTGCAACCATAAGTGGGGAGGAAGAAGACCTGAGATGGGCTAAGGTGAAGATCCATTTGGGAGGGGCTGCAAGTTTGAATGGAGAAAATTTTCCAAGGCTCATCCCCAAGCATAAGTCCTCTAACCACAAACTTGCAAGGCAAGGCTCTACATTGCAAGTCTATATCTATGATGTTTAGATCCCCCTCCTATGTGGGAAGGATCAAGGTGTCCCAAGCTACTCTGGCAATAGTGTCAGTAGTGCCATCTAGCCCGCTCCATAAAAATTTCTAATAGGCCTTATGAGCTGAGTGATATAATCTCTAGAACTTCACCAAGAGGAGCACACATACCAGGCTATTTCCAGCAAAACTTGGTTCATAACCACCACTCTAGATGCAAGGTCTAATCTAGCTGAGCTCCAGAAAATGAGTTTACTCCTAATGCTCTCCAACACCGGAAAAAATTGTTGCAAAGAAGAGATACCCAAATCGACCTGGCATACTAGGTATCTCACTCACACACCCCTCTAAATCCATGTGAAATCCAAGTCATCCCCCCGATCTAGAGTGTCATGGTCATAGATACAAAAGCCATGGACTTGTTCCAATTGATGTGAGCACCTATTGTAGTACAAAACAAATCCAAAGCTGTCCTGAAGGAAGTGAGAGTCTAAGGAGAGGCCTCCAAGAAGATAGTAGTGTCATCCACCGGCTAACTTGTAATCCATGAGGTCCTCTTTCCAATTGATTGAAAGTCTGAGCCCAAGAATGCCGACTCGAGACCTAAGAAAAATGCTCATAGCATTAGCCACAAGGAGGAAAAGAAAAGGGGCAAGAGGGCATCCCTGATGATGGATTGATATGAAATTTGAAGCCTATCTCCCCTAACCCCTCCTATGAGCACCTGGCTATGGGATGACTTGTACAAGCTAAGACCCCTCTGATCCATGCATCTGGAAATCCAAATTGATGGAGGGTGCCCTCCAAGAAGTCCCAGTCTACCCTGTTATAGGCTTTTAAAAAGTCTAAGAGTAGAATTGCAAGCTTTTGACCACTCTGCATGGCCCACTTAGAAGCTATTCATGATCGCTTCTGCCACACCATGAACAAACCTATTTGCATATCATGAATCAGATCACGAAGTAAGGGATGCTACCGTAGGTAGATTGCTTTCACTAGGATTTTGTAACAAGTGCCCAATAGAGTGATGGGTCTCCACTGTGACACTTAATTTCTACACTCCCCTTTTGGGATTAAATGTATGAGACCCTCCATAAGTGAGCCAACCATCTCACCAGAGTCCCAAATGCCTTGTAAGGCTAAGGTGATGTGATCCCCAATCATATCCCAAAAGGTCAAGAAAAAGGAGGGTGTAAGCCCATTTGAACCTAGGCAATTACCCTCATGAAGGGCAAGAAGAGAAGTCCTAAATTCTAGGTTGGTCAAAGGTGCATCAAAGAGAGACTCTCATATCTAGACTTACCAACCTAGGGATACACTGCCAAATGACCTATCTGGTATCATTTGCAGCCACACTACTAGAATGTGCTGAAAGAAGGGAGGCATAAAAATGTGTAGCTATGCGCATGATGGCATATGGATCTGACTACAAAACTCGATCTGAGTCAATACATTGAGAGACACTCTCTGTACTATGTCTAGGCCATGAGTAGATAATAATTGCTTATTGACTCTCCCTCCCATCTAGTATCTAGAAGGACTCTCATGCATGGAAGGAAAGCTCTACTCTTTGATCCAACAAAATCTACTAATGAGCCCTTACTGTAGAAAGGTGCTCTTGAATCCAAGCATCAAGTGGCATCTTCTGCTCTTCCCTCTACAAAGATGCCAACTGTTGGCGAATACCAATCTCTCACCTAAGAATCTCACGTCCCCTGGTACTAGAGCAACAGATGATAAAAGTCGCTAATATTAGAGAGGGTTGTTGCCATATATGAAAGGGAGGGCACTCGACCCTGCATATGAGGAACCCAAATCTACAAAGCTTCCTCTGAGAGGTCCTCCTCTGCATAAAGCTATCAAGATTCCTAATCATGGCAGATAGTCCTCTCAAATGTAGCTTGGAAAGCATCAAAACCACCGAAAAGTGATCCAAAGTGGAAACCCCAGGGGCAATGCAAACTGATCCTCATCTATCCAAGGCCCAATCATCAACATAAAATCAGTCAATCTGTCCATGGATAGGCATCTTCGGCCTCCTGTTTGACCAAAAAAATAAGAGTGACTGTGATTGAGTGTGAATAGCATCATCATGTCAAACATCTTTGCCCCACTGAAACTGAAGAGGAAGGCATCCCAAGCTGCCCTCTCCAAAGAATGGATGCCGCCCTCTCTGGCTCCTTTTTTATTAGAGGGTAGCTCTACCATGTTGAAGGCCCCTCCTATGACCCATGAATATGCAATGGGGGCCCAAGAGAGCAACTGCTTCCAAAATAGTACACGATCCCCTCTATTATTGGGGGCATAAAGGTTGAGGAGTCCAACCTTGCGACCCCCATTCAAAAGAAGAACCCACTGGGCTCTAGGGGTAAGCCTCACACCATGTCCGACAACCAAGGGGAGAAAAGAATCTAAAATTGAAATACAAGTACCTCCCCTAATACCAAAGGCAGGTGACCAAAAGGTGTGACCTGAAAGTAGCTTGCTTGACTTTGTACAATCATCCACTTTGTGCTCTTGCAAGAGTAAAACATCAATAGAGCCACCAGTATCACCTTAATGAAGATGATTCCGAATTAGCTATCTGCAGTGGCGATGAGGGACACCACCAAGGCCATGTATATTTCAGGTAACAATCATCGTTAGTGAGAATATGTAGAATGGAACATCTTACCCGACCTAGTGGTAGAAGCAAACCCTTTAATAGGGGAAGACCTCCTGCTCAAAGAGTCTGGGATGGAACCAAGTGGAAGAAACTCAACAATAAAAACCACCCTGCTACCTGAAGAAAAAGATGCCTTGTCATCAACAGGAATCCCAATCACTACCTCATCAAAATTAGAGTGCACAAAGTCATCCTCGAGGAAATCTACCAAGGCTAAAAAGGAGTTCCTGTGAATCCGGCCCAACACAAGGGTGCCGAGGATCCCTTTAGAGGGAAGTGGTTCAGCCGAGTACACAACCCCTTTCCTCTATCCAAGAGGGGAGCTGAAGACTGCTCCTAAGAACCCTACATCTCAAAAGCTACGAAGGCCCCTCCAACTAGAGAATATCCATGGTTAGAGAGAGGGGATACCACTGTGATAGGGAGAGGGGCAACCAATGGGTTTGAACAAGAATTTGCAATGGGGGCTGCAACTATAGCTGAAGCGTCCTGGACTATATGAGGTGCAACATTGGGAACAACCAGAAAACGAGAGACTCCAAAGATCCTAAGGAGGTGGAGTTGAGGATGACAGCCTCTAAATTGATGGGGGGTGAAGGTTGCATATGAACCCAAACCCAGCAAAGTGCTATGGGTGCCACTGGGGGACGTGAGGCACCAAAGGTAGGAGGCATCGATACCAAAGGGGCCCTCTATCAAAGGATGAATGCTCTATCATGGAGGAGTAGTACCTGCACCAACTTGTTGAGGTTGAGGAGGAGGCATAGAAGCTATCCCACTCCCTGTCAAGCTCAAAGGGAGCTGTTGTACCACACTACATGTGACCACCCACAGCTACATCATCAGTGAATCCATCATCATTTTTGGGCCCTCTTGTGATCAAAATTTGGCCTTTCTTCCGAGGGCTGTATCTTTTGATCCATATGGAATTTGTAGGCACTCCAAAAAGCAAAATTGCTAAGTAGCTCACGCTCTATGCACTTGTTACATCAGATTTCACATTTGGAATTTCTACTTTGTAGTATTTGCAGAAACCTCTTCATTGAAACCCCTCCTCATCAGATCGCATCCTCTCTAAACTCAATACAAACCAAATCAAGATAAAATGTATTTTGCTTCCTTTTCATCTCAATCAATGTGTAGATTAGTTATACAACTAGCTACCTTAGAGGAGAGAGCTCCTAAACAAGAAAACTAAAGCCCTACCTATAAATTACTGATTAGCTCCCAACTGATGTAAGTCCCTCGGAACCTTTCATCGGTATTCATGTCACACATGTTGATACATGTTCCATTCTTTGACAGAGGGTAGATTCACTCTTGTTGAGTCACTTGGAAATTTGGGTTACTGATTTAGGATAGTTGCTAATTCAAGATAACTACACCGACTTTGTGTTACTAAGTCAGGATAGTTGCACCTACTTTCATGCACATGCCACCTTGTAAAGTCACTAGTTGTCCATTTGGCATTGGTTCTTGCACTACTCCATCAAGCCTTGTAAAGCCTTTGGCTATCATCAACACTTGGTTGCTATTTGTATACTAGTTCTAATTCTTGGTGCACCATGGTGAAATCACATGATGATGTCATATTTCTTAATCAGAGTAGCAAGATCAATGATAACAACTATGGCAATTGGAAGTTCAAAATGTTGAACATTTTTCAATTGAAGAGCTTGTGGGACATTGACAAAAGATGAAAAGAAATCCGAGCCTACCTCGACAATCGCTCTTACCATAGATCAACAACTAGAGCTCACAAAGCAACAGAAAGAGTGGGATACCAAGGCTCAACTTGCCTTCAATATCATCTTCAAAGGAGACCCCAACTGTACTTGCTTGGAAGACTTTGGAAAGAAGGTACAATGCCAGCAACATGTCACGTATTCTCTTGTTGGATAATCAACTGAACAACAGTCCAATGCTTTCAAATGAATCAAGTTCTAACTTCTTACTCAAACTGAAGGATCTTGGTGATCAGCTCACATGACTTGGACAAGAGGTCAAAGAAGAGAGACTAGTCCAACTTGCCATCAATGGAGTTGGACCAGATTATGGGCAGTTTGTGACTGCACTAGTCACTTGAGATGCACCTCCAACATTTCAACTCATGTCAGACATATGATCATGCAGGAGCAATTGAGATGTGATCTCAAGATAGATTTGAAGAATCATGACACCGCCTTCACAACAAGCATATAGAGGCAGAGGCAAGAATTTCAAATGCTCTAGCAATAATCAAGGCAAAGGTTAGTACTAGAGAAGACTGTATCCATCTTCTTCAACTTAGAGTCATGCTCCTCCCGTACAAAGGTGTAAATGGAATCCCATTGGTAGAGGTAACTTTAAAAGAGGAGGAAATCAGGGAAGTACTCCTAAACGCGAGGGAAATTGCAACTATTGTGGCATCCCAAGCCATTGGAACCATAATACAAAAAGAAACAAAGGGATTTAGCCAATGCAAGCCAGTCAAGTAGGTCTCACAATCCTCACCAAGGCAACCATCATCAATGGCAATCCACCCACTATGCCTATGATGAAGACAACTCTTAGGACTATCGACACAAAGTTCTCATATCATAGTATACTCAATCTAAGAATTCCACATCTCAGACACAGAAGGATGAGAAGGATGAGGACACATGGCGGTTTGACTTTGGTGCGAGCAACCACATGACACCTAAGAAAGAATGGTTCTTTGATCTCCATCCCAACCAGAACCCAAGGGAGAACATAGTGATGGGGGATGACACTCCTCACAAAATTGAAGGGATCGATAGCATATCCTTGCATAGTAATGCAAGCACCACAGGGAGTATTGGATATGTGTTCTATAACCCCACAATGGCACATAACCTTCTCTCTATTGGACATATGACTGAGATTGATATGAAAGTCATCTTCAACAAGTTTGGATGCATAGTGAGAGAGCTCAAGAGTCCCAAATCCATAGGGTCTAAATATTGGAAGAATGTTCAAGATTTCTTTTGCCATTCCAATCCAAATAGCCCTAGCAACTCATCATTAGAATCAAGATGCTTATTTGAGTACATTGTGGCACAAGAGGTATGGTCACCTCAACTTCAGAAACCTTGTACCCCTCAAAAAGACAAACATGGTACATGGGCTTCCACAGTTGTAATTTTAAAAAGATGTATGTGAGGCTTGTTGCATGGGAAAGCAATTGAGATAGCCCTTTCCAACATCTTTGACTTAAAGTACCAATGTTTTTTTGGTTGTGCATTCAGATTTATGGGGTCCAATATCTATACCATCTCTTGGCAAGGCTTTGTACTTCATGACCTTCATCGTCAATGATTACTCATGAAAGATGTAGAGTAGATGTGTATGAAATAGTCACAAAACCCTTCGATCTATACTGTTATGATCTTTGATAAAAGCTACCGACAAATCAATAGGTAGAAGAAATCTTCCAACAAAACATATTATCAGTTAAGAAAAAGGATATTCAGAAGCTAAGTACTGCTGGATCCTTTTGTGAAGTAGAGGCAACAGACTGCTGATGATGACCTGAGTGGATAGCAGTAAAAATAAGGTCCTTTGGTTGATGACCAAAAACGATGTAATCAACTTCTTTGAGAGAATTAAAAAGCAACATCGACTTCTTTGGTTGATAGTAGCTGGGAATCAACTCTCCTTGATGATTGAATGGGTCTGGCAAACCCATAATCTTCAACTTGTAACTCTAGAAACAACTTCTAGACGCTGGTAATTGAAACTGGACCTTTTGACCAAGTAATTGCATTGACACTAGCCACATCATTAATATCGATAAGTATACCTCTTCAATCGAGTAATTGAAACTGGACCTTTTGACTAAGTAATTTCATTGGTGCCAACAACATCATTAATATCAATAAGTATACCTCTTCAACCACTACCTCCCCTTTGTCAAGAGCATCCTTGAGCATTTTGAGATGTTCTTGCCATACTTCTTATAAAATATTCTTTTATCACTTCTAAGGTAGAAAAACTCCTCCTTTTGAACAAGTGACCAAATAATCAATATTTTCTTTTGAGAAATATCCCTTTCTCAGCATTATTGGCTACCAAAAAATGTGTTGGATGTATCTTTTGAGAATAAAATGGCTATTTCATCATAAGATGTGGCAAATGACAAGGTGAAGAAAAGTGGGAGAAGAGCACCATGGGCTCTAATGCTATGTAGAAAAATTGAGTACCAAGAGAGAGAGAGATGCAAAATGGTGGAAGGCCCTCAACCAAAGAGCTCTCACAAAGGAAAAAACTCACACAAGTGAAGGGTCCTCATCCCCAATGGGTTGATTAACCATTCTAGTGGGTCTCATTGTGGAGTAACATTTTCCAACTATGATTGGGCATGAAAGAAGTGTCATAAACTTCTACTTAGTCATCAAGTTAGGCAAATAATCATTCAAATGGTAGCCTATTTTGCTTCTTCCCTAACAATACAAACAAATATTTTTGGTGAATTCTCCAATGTGGCATCTCATAAAACCCATGCGCGGAGGACAAAAAAACCATAGAAGTTGAGGCATAGAGAATGAGAAATCACAAAATTTGATAAATTTCCAATAATGTGGATGTAAAAAGGGGCATTGAAACTCTTACATGAATTGATAAATAGTGAGAAGGCAAATTTAAAGTACCTAAAGTCAATAGTTTTTATGATCCAAGTGGGTCTATTGTGCAATGAGGGGATGTAGTCTCAAAAATTTAAGCCTTATCTTCTCGTATTCCTATTAATTAGAGATTCTTACTACCCTCAATAGTCCCTCTTCATCAAATTTATGGTTCCATTGATATTTTTGTCATTCCTAACATGTGGATCTTGCATTTGGCTATTAAATTTGCTATTGCACCAACTTTGTTTGGGATTTGCTTCATGTTCCTTTATTGATGAAGCACTATTTCCATTCCATTATAACTAAATTTTTTCCTCTCACACATGAGAATTTATGCAATATATTTCATACAAGAATGACATCCCATAAAAGAGTTAATGGATCCTTCCTAGACATTGAATGTCATACAAGAACATTGTTTCATCTCACCTGCTAATCTCCCAAGCTCCTCCAATAATAATGTTTTTGTGCCTTATCTCCTTCTTGGTGATATAGACACAAAATTAAGGGTTACTTATAAATATATCCCAACAATGATTGCTCTACCTTGTAAAAGTTCAAGGAAAACGTGGATTGATGTAAAAATATAATGTGGTATTTGGTTTTGATGAGCATGAAGAATATCCCTTGCCTTGCAGTGTATGATGTGCATATGTAGAAATAATATTATTTTGTATGATTGCTAAAACATTGATTGAAGAATCTATGAACTACCTTGAGATTACATTTAGAATTTGGATCTGTAACTGCATTTGATAAATTCCTATTGCTCTGTGGCTAATTTATAGATAGTAGCCTAGATCTACACCACATGGGTCACACAATTGATTAGCAACCCATGTGCTAGTTTAATTAGCAACTCCTTAACGATTTGGGTAGCTTTGAGCCCCCTTGTCAACAAGCTAAGGATATAAAACTACCAAGCCAACTAATCAAAACCCCAAGAGATTGAGTTTCTCTTTTGCATATTTTATGTGATTGTACTAGAAGGTTCTTTTAATGAATTCTATACTCAAGATATAATACTATAAGAAGAAGAATTTCTATCATCTCTTCTAGTCAAAAATGACATTTGAAGATGCCAAGTGAAGTTTATATTATATGTAAATGAATTCATAATCATTGTAAGTACAAGCTTCAAGAAAGCATACTTTATTATTGACCTATTTCTAATATGTTTCAAGCATACCACATTGTGAAGTTAATATTGGGTCATGTTATGCTTTTTTCTTTTGAACACAAGGTACAACATATAGGCATGGTGATGAGTTCTGAATTATATTGTGTGTAAATATTTGTCAAGCTCAAAATGGACAAGAAAGGCATGTTTTAGGCTAAAAACAAATCATGCATGTATTGTGTGTTAGAGACGTTTGTCTCAATATAATTATATATACCTATTTAGAAAAATTTAAAGCAATTGAGAAGGTGCTCAAGAGTTCTCAACTAAGATAAATCCTAGAAAAATAATTCTAATTATAGGGCAAAAGATGGACCCTACCAATAGTTAAAAAATGGATCTAATTAAAATATTCTAAGTAAATAGTAAACAATGGATCCTACCAATAGTTAATACTTAATTTTTTAAATCTTAAGGGACTTGATAGAGCATTTTTATGTGTGAATTATCATATATGCTAGCCAAGTAGCCCTTATGAGCCTCAAGCATATATCTATACATTGTAGCATGGTATTTCTCCTCACAAACATATTATTCCATGGGGCGGGGGCAAGTATCATCATTCCTGGAATTATAAGAGGACATCTGGAAATACATGCAATAGGGAGAGTTCTTAATTATGGGGTACTATGTTGGTAAGACAAGGGGTGTGAATCCTAAGATCCTAGAATTCCAAAAGGATGCCATCTTGCTTGTGTACCCATACACATTGATAGGACAATGTAGATAAGGTTCAAAGTACACCTAGGGATACATGCAATAGGGAGGTCTCTTTCTTGTGGGGATTTCAATGATGAGATAAGGGATATCATACTCATTAGACCACACATTGATAGGATAGTTCAACAAAATTAACATGCATACATGGTAGGTCTAGAATCAAATGACATGGGAGATACTTGGTGGACACATGTCCTTTTCATGAGAAAATCATATATTATGGGTTATAGGTATTTCCATGATCAAAGAGGCATACAAGTTTCCCACACTAGAGTAGTCACTGTGTAATTGAGTATATCATGTGATCTCCTACCTTCATACCATATACTTTTGATCTCACATTCCACCCATTATGCCTAGGGTTGACCATTGACATTTTATCCTTCCACCTCAAGTTTAATACCCACCTCCAAAGTCACCTTCATCATTTTGACTTGATCACTGACTATAGTATATCTATGGTAGTTACATTTTTTCTCTCTTAGAGAACTTGACTACCAACCAACGATGGTAGATGCCAAGGCCCAGCTCCTCACTAAGTGCATTCATATTGTAGCAGAAGACTTATTTCCCTACATGATAAAATCCATGGAGAATACACCCAAAGGTCCTTTTCCTTTGAATGGTTGTGTATAATGAAGAGTGAACAACCCTTAGGCAATGTGGGCATGAAATATAATTTCAAGGCATATAGGTGCTTAGTGATACATGAATTGAAAGCTCTATATGTTGTTAGCAAGAACTCCTACATAGTAGTAAGTCCAATTTTTTTTGGATGAAGCTATTGGTAGGATCCCACCATATATATATGAGTCAAAACTTGAGATACAAATCTAAGTATGTAGAGCGCACATGCATGTAATTGATTGGACATGTATGTAAGCTTTAGACGAGACCACTCCACCCTAGATCACTTATTTATATCCATAGTGAGCCCCTTCCAAGTTGTGAATCTCCACTAAAAAAGTAGGAAAAAAATAGAAGCTCCTTGATGAAGGATTCTCAAACGTGAAGGGAGCTCAACGTAGGGTGAATAACTTATTGACATGCAATTGCACTTTTGCTGACAACAAAATCTTGTTGATACCCATCAACATGTAAAGCATCAACTTGATTTTACATTTTCAAATCACATTATAGAATGGATAAATTTCATAAATGTTCTCCAATTAACATAAATATTTAGCTAGACATTCCTTGCTATAAAATTTATATGCTGAGATTAGCCATTGATCAATTGTACAAGCTAAATGGCTTATAGTAAATTACAACTAATGTAGTGGTTTCTATTCAATACACTTGGCTTATTCCTTGACTCTAAGACAAGACTCCAAGACAACCATATTGTGCTTGTGAGTGTCTACATCCCTTTTTAAGACCCTTCTTGCCTCTAGATTTAAACCTTAATAGCAATAACTACATGATACTAGACTAATGTATGTGGACATTGATGTAGTTCAATCTATATTTGTAGTGTTTGTTAGAAGCTGAAGTTTTTGGGTGCTAGATAGTGGATACCTCAAACTATTACATCACACTTCTCATAGATTGGTCCCCAATGATTCCAACAATCATGGAAATATTTTGTGGGATGCATCCAATCACATTGGTGGTTGAGATTTCAAGTTTGGGGGCATGGGCTCTCTCTTATTGGAATTTTTATATTAGTGAAATGATTGCGGGGTGCTTACATTCAACCCACCCCATTATTTCACTAGCTACCATCTAATAGATGTAACTACTGCTAAGCATAATCATGCTAGTTACTACTTGCACACATCATCTTTCTTGTTTTGTACACCATCCATGTAAACATGTGGCCCCGTGCATGCACACATGTTACATTGTGTATCCAAATATGCAACATCATTTCTTCTCTTTGTCAAGCTTACAGTGGCACAAATGATGGCTTTGTGTGGTCCACCACATATTCTACTTTTTAGACACATGTCACTTCATAGGCTCACACTAGGACACATAGACCAGCTCATAGTGGCACACATGTACCAACTCAATGTCCCATGTGGAGCACTACACTCGTTTCTACTACAAAATATGTAGCACTTCATAAGCTCAGGGTAGCACACAAAGACTAGCCCAATGGCCAATGTTGAATACCACATTGCTTCTCAATGCTCACGGTTTCTTGAAACTCATGTGTAAACTTCAACTACATGGTTGAGGACATGAGGAGCTATCTAAAGCTATCTTAGAGGGTTCATACCCCTGAGCAAGTTTTGACCTATTCTAGAACTCCCTTAAGAGGGTTCGTACAATCAAGCTAGAACTTAATCTATTCCTTGAGCTACCTTAGAGGGTCATACACCGAATCTATTGTAGACCTATTCCTTGAGCTAACTTAGAGGGTTCATGCACAAGAGCTACCATAGAGCTAGTTTTGACCTATTCTTCTAGCTAGCTTAAAGGATTCATATGCAATAACTATCCTAAAGATATTTTAGAGCTATTGTAGCATTTTACAGATTTTTTGAGGTATTTCTAGAGATACTTTAAGTTATTATTTCAATGTGATTATCTTAATATTAAATGATAAGTCATGTACCTTGTTTATCAACATTGTTCCTTAGAGGGAAGAATTGGATGTTCCTTCTAAAAAGCTCCATAATTGATAGTTGCCTCATGCTTTAATTTCCAATCCTAGCAGCAACTTTGGTTCTACACGGTGTAGATATGGGTGTTTTGTTGGGGTAAAGGGCAATGTGCCCACCCACTTGTACAGTGCCCATGTATACTCATATATCTAGAAACCTTTTTAGCTAATCCTCAATGGCAAGGTGGATGATCACTTAGTACAAACTGTAAAATAACAGGTATGGAATGTGATTTTTTAATTTGGTGGACTTATAGTCACGTAATACAAAATGTAACATAATAGGTACATTAATGGAGTGGGATTTTATAATTTGGGGGAGTTATAGGCCATTTACAAACAAAAGGGGATTAAGAAACTACTTGTCTAATATAATTATGGTATTTCCATGTACATTTAAGGTGGATTTTAAATTCCAAGTGACAACTTATATATGTATGGAAGAGGAGTAAATGATTATACAAAAAGATATTAAATTTAAAAGATAGGGGCATTCTAAATATGTGCTTGCTTCCACGTGTTTTATGGGTTTTTGTTGAACCTAGTAGGGAGTCATCAAAAAAGACATGGAGATGTATCCAAAACCCTTACCTCCTCTACAAACCCTTGATCATAGTAGTTTAATTTTGGACTAAGCTATTGCATGTGTTTTATGGTTTTTAGAGAGTGACCCACCTGAAGAATCATCCAAAAAGATCTAGGGATGTACCTTAGACCCTTACATCCTTCACAAAGTATTGATCATAGTAGTTTAGTTTTGGATGAAGCTAAGAAATAGAATTTGGACAAAGGGTTCTAGGAGCACCCCAACCATGGTGATACTACCACAAATAATTGATGGAACTCCTAATACTTTTCCTAGATCCTCTGCACCATCAAGCTCACTAACACCTCGTTCCTCACCATCCATCCTTTCTTTGATTCCCAAAATTATTCCCCCTCCTTCCATCATTACACATACATCCATTATCATGCCAATCCCTTCCACTCCATCTCCATTTGATCCCTTATCCACCACCTACATACACACTTTAGAATAAATACACATAAAGTAGATCAAATACACTTATAGATAACACACATATTGTTTACTCTTACTTTTCATACATTTAAAAACATAGATACATAGTCTCGATAATGGACATAATAGGAAACATACACATAAAATTGAAAATATACATTCTATGAGCATTCTACAAGGCGTCCATAGACATAAAGTACAGTAAACATATATATTTCATAGACATCTATGATACATGCATTCTACACCAAAGTAGACTACACACGCATGAACAACATTACATATGAATACCAAACATATACAAAGGTTTTCTCCTACTTTTCATACACATAGAAACAGAACATGCTATAGAATACCCATACATATAGAATACAAACATATGAAGTAGAAACATTCATTCTCTCTCTCTCTCTCTCTCTCTCTCTCTCACACACACACACACACACACACACACACACCATTAGGAAAAAAGGGAACTCATTTTGGGGACCTGTAAGAAATTCACTATTTTTTCATTTTCTTTGCTCCAAAATCTGCAAAAATGAACTGGCATTAAATGCTCCTATCATATTCTCTATTTAAAGTGAGGAGTTGAAGGAAAAATATTAATAGGTAGATGCATTCTCGAGGCAGGTTCTCATGAAGTCAATGCAAAATCAAGCAAAAGGCTTCTTATTTGAAGAACACAAAAATTGGTCTTATGCCTCAAAGGATGCAACTATGTGGAACCTCTTCTAGAGCTCAACAAAGGATGTGGCTTGGATTTTACATTCTTTACATCATGCTATTCTCCCGCAATGGATCTAGCATGATGTTCAACAACCACCTGGTTCAAATCATGCAATTGTTCAGCTTTTATAAAGTGACCCTTTTCATGTCTCTTCTTCAATTTAGGGAATTTATTTTGGAGGATTGCTTCAAAAAAAGTATTGGAATATTTCATGAGGTATGGGTGACCTTGGTGTGAAAGAGAGTCATGATTCTACTTGGTATAAATAGTCCCTGACCCCAACATCAGAAGTTGTTACCTTGGTCTCCTTGTGGGAGCTCTTATTCTTATCTATTAGATAAAATAAAGCAAAAGTATCTCAATGGCATGACCAACCAAAAAAGGAGGAGAACCAAAGAAAAATATGTGCTTAAAAGAGTAATTTGGCATACCTAAAATAGCAGCTAGAGAGCTTTTGAGGTCTTTACATCTAGGATACCCAATCGGACTCTATATAATAGCTACAAACCTTATGAGGCCTATACAATAGCTACAGACCTTATGAGACCTTCTATAGTGTGGGGTCACTATTAAGTGTACATGACTAAAAAAATGTAAACATCTGCTTAAGAAAGCACACATTCCAGATTTGTGCCCAAGAAAGTGATTTGGCTTGTTGGACAAAACTCCAACATGCAAAATCTTAAGCACATTTTCACACATTAGGAAAAAGCGAAGCTCATTTGGGGCCCCGTAAGAAATTCATGATTTCCTTATTTTCTTGGATCAAAATTAAAAATAACTAGAGTGAGAAGCACATCTTTATATGGTCAAGCATTCGGGAAGCATTCAAATAGATATATAAATCATGAAACAGATACACTAACGTTTTAAAGGTCCCACTCGAGTGTATTTTAGTGTGTCATAAATGCTATATCCAAGGACTCAAATGGATTTCTACTATTTTGGTGCAAAATTTAGTAGTTTTGGCATCACCATTGTGCCCAAAGTAGGCAAAACCCCCCAAAAGAACTTTGGAATCTCTAAATTTGGCCTCCCGGAGGGGTCAAAATGACCAAACAGGTGCTTTACAAGAATGTGCTTAAGAAAGCAATTTGGGCACTTGGCCAGAATGTGCCTAAGAAAACAATTTGGGCACTTGGCCTAGGGAAAAGTTCCCAAATCGCTTTCTTAAGCACATTCCTATCAAGCACCCATTTTGGTCATTTTGACCCCTCCGAGAGGCCAAATTTAGTGAGTCAAAAGACATTTTGGGAGTTTTCGCCTACTTTAGACACAATAGTGATGCCAAAGCCACCATAGTTTGCACCAAAATTGTAGAAGGCTATTTGTACTTAAGAAAGCGATTGGGTACTTCACCCTATGCCAAGTGCCCAAATCGTTGTCTTAAGCACACTTCTTTTAGGAATTTATTTTGGTCATTTTAACCCCTCAAGGAGGACATTTATGACACACTCAATAATGCTTGATCGGGAGCTTCAAAATGTCCATTTATCTATTTATAGGTGTAATTTGGCACATTTCAAGAATTGTGCTCAAGAAAGCGATTTGGCTTATTGGATGGATTTCCAACTGGCCAAAATCGATTTTTTAAGCACACTTTTGCATCACATAGTATCTACAATCAATCAAAATAAAACCAGTAGAGAAAGAGGATTCCTGACACAAAGAGTGATGATTCTACTTGGTATAGGATTTTTCCTAGACACAATCTAGGAGGTGAAGTCCAGCCTCCTTTTTTGGGATACTAAAGTGATTTTGCTTGTTGGCGATGTCTTCAAAGCCCAAAATTGCTTTCTTAAGCATATTTTTAGGATTGTGCTTAAGAAAGTGATTTGGGCTATTGGCCAGGGCTCCACAACCCAAAATCGCTTTCTTAAACACAATCCTAGGATTGTGCTATAGAAAAATATTTGGCCTATTGGCCAAGCATCAAAAAAAAAATCAAAACATTTGGTAAGTGCATACCTCATGGGTGCTACTCAATTCCCAACACGGCCAAAGCTGTGCTGCTGCAACCTCAGTGTGGAAGTGGAAGAGTGTATGTCATGGAAAAGAGTAGAATGTGGCGGTGCTATAGGAGGCCAAAAAGGAGAACGAAAGTAGGGAAGCAAGAATCAGAGAGTAGGAGTCTAGAAGTAAGCCATTGTAGCCTTGTAATGGGCATGCCTGCCAAGGTCCGTACTATAGCCGTACATGGGGCATGGGTCTCGAAGATGATGCCTTTATTATGACATGCTTCTAGCTATGGAATGTATGATACTCATACCTAGGGCCTAAATGTGGCTTCCTTCTATTTATGATACACACATGTATACGGATTCCAAGGTGACTTGATCATTTTTTGGGGTAACTACATATACCTCTCCTGGTACCTCATTCATCCATTTACTCGAACTCTCTTCTATCTCATTCCATCGTCCGTGCTCCACATCCATCCACCTTACTCTAGGATCCATCACCACACTATAGAAACCAAGCTATAGGTAGAGGGTCTACCACACCTAGAAGTTGGTATAATGCAGTCCAACCTTTTTCTCCATCTACTTTGCTTGTCAGAGTTACCGCACCGATTTGATAGGTCGTTGACTGGTGTTGTAGTGGTTCCCTGCCAACCATTACTATTTTACTATTTTGCCATCGGCGCGGTGAAACTACCCCTCCAGCCATAGTCGTAATCATTTCCCCCCGCCGTCATGTTACTACATCGCACCGCCCATCGCTATGAAATCCCGTCGTCTGGTGCTCTTTGCATACTACGTCATCGTCGCTACACTATCCCATCGAGTCATTTTCTCACTAACTGGTGTCATACCGTATTCCTATGCCCGTGGGAATATTCCGTCCTTCTAATCGCACCAACCACATGGCAACTATTTTCCCATTGATCGTCGCCATACATCCATCCCACCATTCGGTACCATTTCCTTAATCCACTGGTCATCCGTCACTGAAAGGTTATGCCGCCACTCACCACCAAAACCATACTATATCACCCGTCACTATACCTGTAGCCCACTAACTGGTGCTGTAGTGTTACTCTGCCGACTGGTGCTATACCTTTGGGGTAGCTAAGGAATTAACAAAAAATTCTAGAACCTTAGTTCAACTTAGGTGTCCACAGGCAGAGGCACTCCACATGCACTTGAGGTCTAGAAGGATTTTGCCAAAGGGTCGAGTGCCAAAGGAAAGCACTTCGAGCTATGCTCAGCCCACCCTCCATCCTAGTTGGCGGTCTGGTAGCTCGATTCCTAGCCTCCACTCGTTCGTAGGACCCTGTCCCAAAACTCAATCTAGTTCAGATGACACAAAGAGCCTTGAAGGAGTGATGCAAGACCCCACGTGTCCAAGGGCATCAGAAGCCCCCTTCACGATTGTAGCCTCTCCCAAATCTCCTGCACCTTTGGTTGCATCTAGGCTTAGAGGTACGTTCTCTAATATGTTCGGTCGCTTGGGAAGAATCGAGTTGGCAGACATGGAGAACCCCTTTGCCGGCATGTCCGCGGGAAGGGAAGACCATCAACATGCAATTCTTGAGCCATAAACCGGGCCAGAAACTACTTTCTCCAATCTAGGTTCCTCCTCTTATGCCAGACCCCCCCAGTGGGAGAACATGGATGATGAGGATCCATGGATGGGAACTCTGTAGACAAGACCCAAGTCGAGGGGATGCTAGGAACTTCTAGTGTGGAATGCCTTACGATCCTCTGATCGCCAGCCCCACTAGCCTTCGTTAGCTTTGGGGCACTGCAATTTCCACCCTACCACCCACAGCATGGGGCCAATGCTACCACGCCCCAAGACCCCCCACCTCCGAGAGTCCATTCCTTCCTGTCTATACTAGTTGCGCCAATGAACACAAGCATGGGTATTTCTATCTCGATGCCAACACCAACAACTACATGGACACCACCACCTGGGCAAGGCCTAAGGCCAGCCCTATGACCCATCAGGCCCATAGCAACATCACCTCCACTAGCTGCTCAAATGGTGTTGACTGATGAGGCTATGTGTATTTTGGTGAATGCCCTAGGAAGGTGGGCAACACCACCGCCACCCGCCCCAGTGTTCCCTGCAGGGATGGCAAATCCCTCAAGGAGCTGTCCCATAGCCATTTCCAAGCTGATGACCAAGTTCCTTGGAGGAGACCCGGTCTCTCATGTGGAAAGGTTCGAGTAGATTTGTGAAGCCTTTGGTGCACCATGTGACCTTGAAATGGCCAATGCATTTGGCCTTAGCCTGGATGGCAAGGCAGGTTAATGGTATAGAGCTCTCACCCTTGAGGAAAAGATCAATTGGGAGACATTCAAAAAGGCTTTTATTGTGGGATTCGCTCCTAGCGGCCATAATTGGAGCCCGATCAACTAGTTGTATGGGGTAAAACAAAACAACAAAGAATCCCTTAGGGATTACAAGGATTAAGCACCTCAATGCCCACTGCTGTGAAGCCTATGAGCGAATGAGCGATGAATAACTGTTGCCTTATCGGGTTAGCAGACCCAAAGCTGCATGACCATCTCATGGTAATGAACCCCACCTCCTTTGATCTATGCAACAAAGTGGCCATCCGTATATGTGACAATATGATGGACAAAGTGGATTCAGATAAGGCCTTGGCCCCTCCGAAGTAGCCGCGTCAATTAGATCCTCAAGTGTAGAGTGAAGTAAGAAGGAGGCTAACGAGCCTAAGAGCTTGGATGTGAGTGAGCTAGCCTCCAATTTGTTGGAGTAGCTAGGTCAGCAATGGAGAGCAGGAACCTCCAAAGAAGTGCCGAGCAACCCCCACTTGTTTCCACAACAAGACAATGTCTAGTGTGGGGTATGCAATGGCAACCACCCTTTCAATGAGTGCCCGCACCTAAGGAAAAGGCCAACACTCTACTGTGCACACTACCATAGGTGGGGAAACCATGATACCTCCCAATGTTGCTTTTCGAGGTCTCTTCCCCAACCCATGTGTCAAATGCGACCCCCATTGGCCCTAACCACCCCACCCAACCCCCAACTCATGCAAGGTGGCCCTGTAGCTAGCTCTAGCCACCAGTACCATGCTCAGCTCTATTGCCTCCACCCATACTGGGCCCACAACCCTCGCTACCTCGCATCGCCCCAGTCAAAATCAAGTGTTGGTTGAAGAGTTGCCCAACGACTAGGAGGAAACGGACCCTGATCATGGACCTCATGATTATTATCCTTACGAGGAGGGAAGTGGAGCCTTAGCTCACTACCTCCCACCAAAGGATCAACAAGTCCCTATATTCCAGACTACCCCCATAAACACAAGGGCGAGAGATCTAAACTCAATTGCTCGGAGGCCCCCGCTCCAATTTTATACCTGCCAAGGTTCCCATAGAGCAAATGAATGCCCCTATTGAGGCACATCAAACCTGCTAGTGTCCTGTTTCAAATGCCAGGGCCCACACTTCTTGAAGGACTGTCCATACAGGGATCGTACGCCCACCCTCAACCCCGTCCCCTTATGCGCAGGATGTGGCACGGAGCATCTATTCCAGGACTTGTCCCACGAGGAGACCAACCACTCCACTAACCCTGCCAAAGAGCACTAGCCTCAATCTGCTCAGCATCGAATAAGGCCATGTGGCCACAGTGCCACTACAAGTCATTATACAAGGATGCAGGCTAAGGAACTAGGTAAGGCCATGAAGAAGCTCACCAAGAAGGGTAAGGTATCCCCGCTATCTGGTCTCGAAATTTGTCCACAGCCTCTAACTCGTTCCAAGAAAGCCATTCGAATAGGTGACGGTTTCGAATCCAGGATGGTTCCGATGAGGAGACAGCTACCCTTGCCACCTCCTCCACCTCCGATCCTAAGGTACCCCCTATTCCAGAAGTAAACACACTAGTGTAGGCTCAACGCCTGGCACCAGCTCCCACCTATAAAGAGACCTACCCTAACCCGATCTTAGAAAATCAATACATAAAGGATGCCCAGGACTTGGTGCATGGATGCTAGGGTAAGTTTGAGCATTGAGTAAAGGCTAGTAGGGGATTAGATACTATCCATCTAGCCCACCTGATGGGGCATCGAGGAGTAAAATCTCTCAAGGTCCCAGAAAGAGTGGAAGAAGAGGAACACCTCAGCTTGTAGTCGGAAGCTCCGGATCTGATGTAGAAGATGTTCCAAGAGGACCCAATGTTGCAGAACCTCTAAGATGAAGGAGACCTATACGGCTTCAATGACATGTTATCCATGGAGGAAGAAGCTTCATCGAAACCCTCTGATAGTGCTGAGTTGGCTACCTTCCTATCTACAGAAGTGAAAATGCCGATCACGTCTCTACTAAGAGGAAGTCCCATCCTATGGCGTGATCTGTCCAATTGGATGAATAGGCCATTCCTACCTCTAGCCCCTACCAACCCTAAGCCCAACCAATCATGCTGCATCCAAGGGCAAGGCAAAGGCCTAAAAGTCTGCTGCCCTGGCAGATAATGAGAAGGAGATTGAGGATAAAGAAGACCTATGGTAGGTGCCAGCCCACTACAAGGCCTATACTATTCAAGATCGCAAGATCTTATACCAATAGGCCAAAAGGACCTGAGAGGATGGTTGTTCTCAAGGATATGATGGGCCGGCCCCAGTCAAGGAAGTAAACTTAGCCCCGAAAGGCCAGGACCCACAACCTATATTTGTCGCCAATGACCTCAATCCCAGCAAAGTGAGGAGAATGCCTTAATAGCTCTCCTACGGGAATTTAAGGATTGCATGGCCTAGAAGTACACGAACATGAAAGGAGTACCGGTTGTAGTAGTGCAGCATACAATCCCCATGATGGATAATGCCAGGCTAGTATGGCAACGCCCCTATCCTATGAATCTTAAATATGCACTCATAGTGAGGGAAGAAATCCAAAAACTCATAGAGCAAGATTTATCTACGAGATCGAGCATACAGACTGGGTATCACCCATTGTGATGGTCCTGAAGAAGAATGGAAAAATCGAAGTATGCATGGATTTGAAGAAGGTTAATGTGGCCACAAGATGTGACCACTACCCCTTGCCATTCACAAAACATGTTCTAGAAAGGGTAGCTGAAAAGGAAGCGTATAGCTTCCTAGATGGATTTTTGGGTTACAACCAAGTCTTAATCGCCCCCCAAGATCAACATAAGACCGCCTTCACAACCGACTGGGGAGTATATGCAGCCAGGGTTATGATCTTTGGTTTAACCAATGCCCCAACTACTTTTCAATGTATGATGATCACGATATTCAAAGAATACCTGAAGGACTTTGTGGAAGTCTTCTTGGATGATATCTGCATGAACTCAAAATGGGATGAAGTATCTCAGGCTCTCGTCCTCAAGAAGTACTGCTTATATTGCATATCCCTCAACCCCCTTAAGTGCCAGTTTTAGGTCAAACATGGTGTCATCCTGGGCCACATAGTGTCCCAGAATGGAATCTCTACGGACCACAATAAAATCAAACTCATATTGGAGTTACCGTCCCCCACCAGCGTTAAGGGAGTCCAATGATTTATTGGCCACATAGGCTATTACCAGAGATTTATTTTGTTTTATGCTAACATAGCCCACCCATTATACAAACTGCTAGTAGCCTTTGAGTGGACCAAAGAATGCCAAACGTCCTTTGAAACCCTCAAGCTAGCTCTAGCCATTGCCCCAATACTGAGGTCTCTTGACTTGAATTTAATATTCCATGTCCACATTGATGCCTCTAACTTTGCCATTGGATGTGTGTTAGCTCATCTCGAGGAGCATAATTTGGATTACCCGGGTATACTTTGCAAGCCGTCAACTAAATGAGGCCGAAGTTAACTACACCACCACTGAGAGAGAGGGTCTCACCATGGTCTATGCAGTCAAGAAATTCAGGCACTACTTGTTATCTAACAAGTTTATCTTCTTTATGGACCATCAAGCACTACTGTACTTGGTCAACAAACCCTACATGATGAGATGCATCACTAGGTGGATGCTGATCCTGCTAGAATTTGACTTTACAGTTGTGGTGTGCAAGGGCAAAACCCATGTTCTAGCTGACCACCTATCGAGGATCCCTAACGGCGATGAAGCTCCAATAGGAGTAGAAGATGATCTCCCGACACTTCCCTGTTCTTCCTCGATGTCATTCTAGACTGGGCCGCCAAAATCGACCACTACTTGGCCAACGAACTACCCCTAAGCCAAGACCTTAAGAAGGATAGAGCCCATAAACTCATTAAGGACACAGTGCCATATCAGCTGATAGTAGGCCAACTCTACCACATGGGTAAGGATGGCATACTGCAAAGGTGCGCATGCAAACACAAATACATCAAGGTGCTTGAAGAAGCCCACTCATAGGAATTGCAGGAGGCCATTTCACTGCCACTAAAGTTACAGCATGTAAAGTGTTGCAAGCTGGTGGTCTCTAGTGGCCAAGGCTCTTTGGAGATGCAGCCAATTCATCAAATGATGTGGCCCCTACCAGCGCATCCACATCCCACATAGGACAGACATGATGCCCTTGACCAGAATCCTGGCTAACCAGCCCTTCATGAAGTGGGGCATCAATTTCATTGGTCCCATAAGCCCAGCTACTAAGGGGACTGGGGCTCGATACATCATCCTAGCCATCACCAAATGGATAGAAGAAAGGGCCAGGATAAAGTCTGATGCAAAATCCACTGCCAAGTTCTTATATGAATAAGTCATCACACGGTTTGGATGCCCGTTGGAGTTAGTCAGCGATCAAGGAACCCACTTCCTCAATGAAACCATAGCAATCCTGATAAGTGAGTTTATGATCATTCATAGGAATTCAACACCATATTACCCCAGAGCAAATGGCTTGGCTGAAAGCTCCAACAAAACTTGTTGTAAGATTATCACATGTATGGTAGAAGCCAGTCATACTGATTGGGCGCATAAGCTCATAGCGACATAATGGGCCTACAGGACCTCCTACAAGGTGGCAACACATTGTACCCCCTTCAAGTTAGCCTTTGGGGTAGAGGTAGTAATGCTGATGGAGTATGTAGTGCCTAGCCTCCGTTTTGCCCGTAAGGGAAAGACTCACTGAAAATGCGCTAGCCAAAAGGCTAGTTGACCTCAAAAAGCTAGAGGAGACAAGGTTGCAAGCCCCTATGCTCTCCGAGTAGAAAAGGCCCGATGTAAAAAATGGTTCAATGACAACCTCAAGAACAAGGTCCTAGCAGAAGGAGACTTATCACTCTTGTACAGTGTCTGCAATACCAAACGTAAGCTTAAGTACCGAGGTATTGGTCCTTACCACATAGTTGAGATCACCCCCCAAGGGGCATGCCGAATAGCCACCCTTGACGGGACAAAAATGGATGGCTACCTAAATGGAAGCAAACTACAGACCACTCACTATCCCTACCCTTCAAGCCGTGCATAGAGAAAAAGAGCTCAAGGCAGACGTGGCCAGGATGAAGCGCCAGGCCATCGAGGAAGTGAGAATCCATAATGCTAAGTTTCGATGATGTAGAAAATGACCCTTTTTAAGGCAACGACTGAATAGATTCAACTAACAGATGAGCTAACAATAGAGCCAGCCAGGTTGCTTGTTCAGCTACTACAAGTACCACACATGCACATCAAAGCACTCGTGGACCCAGGAGCGAGCCATAATTTCATTTCCCGGGAGGTATGGGAAAAGCTATAGGTACCCCTAACCCTCACTATTGCCTCAATAAGAGCTATAAATGGCCAACTTCTACAAACCTTGGGTTATGTAAAACTAAGTCTAATGGTTGTTCACCAAGCTGTGGATATACGATTTTATGTTCTCCCTACAGAAGCCACCAAAGAACAAATTATTCTAGGAAGAACCTAGTGCTATGCCATCAACTACCAAGTTGACTGGCGTGCCCGAACTGCTTTGCTTACCAATGGTGATCAAACAACGGTAGTCCCGCTATGTAGACCAAGCCCCCACTCTTCGGCAACCGACCTCGTCAATTCACGAAAATGAAATGACGCAGCAAAGATGACTAGACAACCCAGCTTCCACCAACACACCGCCCAGGGCCCACCTTGAAAGGAGCACAAAGCTCACTACATTGGTAAACCAAGGCCCTAGCATGCTCAACCCATGCCACCATCCTCCACTCAAGAAATTCGAGAGCTGCAAGTACAAGATGCTATCCTCATCACCCAACATCACTTCGATCGCAACCGATGCCTAGAGAATGGTAATGCAATAGCAGCAGCTCCAGCCACCTTGAGATCGCTTCCCCCATGCACAGGCATTACTTGGAGGAAGCCACGCCCAACGCTTATGCCTCATCCACCACCACGCATCACCAACAGCTCTAGCAACCAAGGCAACAAAGTTGCCTGCGTCTAGAAGAAGGCAAAACCCCGAAGGCGACGAAGGCAGTACCACAAGAACCTGTGTCCTCACATGATACAGTACCACAAGAACCTGCCAATGATCCGAACAAAACATGCCAGCCTCAAGGTACTAAATACGCAATGGTGCCACGAGCAGTTTAACTCAACACAAGCATCGCCACCACTAGTCAAGAGATCCCACAGGAACCGAATTCCACCCCACAAGGAGTTACACAAGAACCTCACCTTGGGGTCGGACACTCGACTTCGGAGCCTGCCACAGCAACAAAGTCTGACACAAAGGTGCCTCTAGCCTCCAAGGTAAAGGACAAGCTGGACACGTACTCCACATGGCTCCTTACTTGCTATGCTGCAGTACGGCATCTACCCCCACCGCATTCATCATAATCATCACATCTAGGTCTAGGTGAGCCAGTATGGTAGGCATCTCACCAGACGGCACCAGGAGCACACTAGCCTCTATCAAATACACCGCACATGCACACATGGTGAGTTCGCTCTTGCATTTTTTATAAGTGCTCATGTTCTCGCACACTAACCTCATTGTCACGTCGCACAACACAACTACCCATATGATATGATCCATTTTGTACACAAAATGATAACATGAGAATAAAATGTTTAAACTATGGAGCTAATAAATTATTGATCACCTTATGACCATGATGCTAACAAAATATGGATCACCTTCATATGTCCATGACGATGTATATACCTATGGGAGGGAGGGAGAGAACCAAGGACCCGAACTCTATATGAGAAAATATAAGAGTTTGATAAGGTTTAGCTCTGATGAAACAAAGATAAGTACAAACTTTTTAAAGTTGTAGAATTTAGACACTCTAACATGATAAATGGATTCATTCATATCATTTCGATCGTTTTGACTACAAACATGACCATATTTGGAGTTTGATTGACCAAGTTATGGCCCAAATAAAATTGGCAGAAGGAGCCTCCCAAGAGGCCACGATATCGCGGCCTCTTGGGAGGCTCCTCCTCCCATTATCTTTTGCCTTGAAAATGGAAATTTCACAAGAAAAACACATATTCTAACCCCTTTCTTCGACCCCTCCTTCCTTCACCCTTGCAAAAACATTGCAAAACATTTTTCAAAAATTGTTGTTTGTATGTAAGGCAATTAATTCCTCACAATATCATGGGTAGTACAACAAGTGTAAAAGTAAGCAATGCATGCTACTTTTTGAACATAAATCATCACACTAGAATGTCAATTTTATGAAAGTCCTCGCTCGAATTGTCACCTTGCTCAAACGCAGTTGCTCGAATTCTGGTAATCCTCATTTCGATGGTATCATCACCCTGGAGGTCTTCAATGAGAATAGGCCCTCCTTGCACCTGTTTGCCCTTATCTTGAGGACCTAGTCACTGCATGCCTAGTTGTCGTTGCACGTATTCGTGCAACTGGCTTTCCTCATATTGGTTGAGCAGCTGACTTGGTTTCGGTTGCACTTGGGTGACCGGAGTGGCAGTTGGCGTTGTCCTCGCTCTCTTGGGCCTGGTTTCTATCTCTTCTTGCTCGGTCTATATTGGACCGATGGCGAATTTCTCGGCAAGTCCAAAGTCGATGGGCGGATGCTAACTTTTGAGGTAATAGAGGACCGGCATATACAACATTGGATTGCTGATGACGTCCCCATGGGTGATGAGGTCATCTCTCATTTGGCTGTAGTAGTAGTCAGCCAGTTCGTCTACTGCATGTTCACCATTCATAGCAAGATATTGGGCACCATGGATTGATGATGATCCATGTGCTTCACTTGAGTGAGCCATCGCAGGGCTCTTGCTGGGCACTCTACCTCGGGCTTGTAGATGGTGTTGAATTGGATGCGGCCTCTACACTTGTGGCAATCATAGGGACAGTAGACCGAGGGAGTCGAGGCTCTTCTTTTGCTTGGAATATTTTTTAGCCACCACTAGTAGGTTGAATACTGCTCGTACTATGTTCTGATTGATTTGGTAGTGGTGGGGGTTGCCTGCTGCATCTCTCAAGACACCGATGTTGGTGTTGCTGTCGTATGTCTTGAGGAATTCTGCCAGCAACTTCATGTCCAAGTGGCATGGAAAGCAGTCTGCTACTCTTTGCAAGCCTAAAAAGTTAAGGGTTTCCATGACTGCCGGGTCTTGGAGAGCGACGTATGCTGTTGTGGTGTGGTTGTGGAGGGTGTAGTCTCGACCCTCAAAGGTGAAGCATGAGTGGATCACGCAAGAATTTAGCTCTTGGAGTCATGCTTCTCCCAATGGCGAGTGTGCTTGTGAACACACGATCTTATATTTGCCAATGGTGGGCGAGTGGTGGGCGCGGGGTACGCCTCCATGTTTTCATGGGGGTTCTGCTTGCTGTGGCTGGCTCTTCCTGAGTCACCTATCTGGTGGAGGTTTCTTTGTGTTGTAAGTCCTCCGAGGGTTTGTCTGACATTCGAATTGTGGCCAAAGGAGTGCTTTGGGAATCTGAGGGGCCTGTGGCCTCTGGAATAGGGCAAGGGTGGAGATCCAGGTGTGCCTTGAGTTCAAAAAGTTCATGTTCAGACTCCATGGCAAACAGAAGTGGAAGTTGCATGACGAGGGAATCAGTGGATGAAGAGGAACAAGAGGACATCAATTTGCTAGTGGGGGTGGAGAAGAAGTGGGCAGGAAACTATCAAATTTTTGGATAAATTTTGATAGAGTTTGGTTGCAACAGCTATGGCGATGACTCAATGGGGTAAGCCTATTTTTATAGATTTTTATCCCCTTGTGGTGGGATATTGGGATGGCGACGGGTGGTGCTGAATTTGATGGTGATGGTCGGTGCGAATTATGTTAGATTATGATCGACGCAGTACCCAAATGGCAACGGGGTAGTGCTGTGTTGGATGGTGACGACCCGATGAGCATCGTGATTGTGACGGTCGATGGCGAACGCTTTGGCGACAATCGGTGGTGAACACTTCAGTGATGGTCAGTGGTGAACTCTTCAGGACGGTCAGTGGTGTAGTGACTATGTAGAAATAGGAAAAATGAAAAAAGACAAGGAGGAGTGGGGTGGCTGAAATGTGGGTGGAGCGGAGTTTTATTTGTATGTAAGTCCACAAAATAAAGAAACCCGTTCAACTCACGTGCTACCTTACATAATTTTGAGTGACTACCTCGAGGTGTAGACATTGCAACATTTCCCCTTTTGTATCTATTGAATGATTTCTAACTTGCATGGATTTATTATTTATCAAATAATAGGTTTTCTCTTTGTATGTTGCCAATAAGTTTTCATTTGGTATTCATTGAATCATTGCTGACTTGTATGGACTTATCAATTATCCCCATTTGTTGGTTTTATCTTTGTATGTTGCCAAGAATCATATGAAAAATAAGTAAGAACAATCTCTAATATGGTCATGAACCATTTTTAGTAAAAAAACTATTGCTACTATAGGTTCAGAAAAAGTTCATCACAAGCATCGCTCGAACTTTGAGCTTGCTCGAATGCAGTCGCTCGATGTTTTGACTTACCCGAAATGAGCAATTGGCCTCCATACAGGAGTTGAAACTACACCGATAACCCCCGCTGCACCCTTCATCTCAGTATCCACCACCCCTCAAGAGACAGCATCCTTCACCACAGGCACCTCTTCCATGCCATGGGCAGGCCTAGTAGAGGCCATACAATTTTGCAGCACACCCCAGTACAGGGCAACGGGAGGCTATAGCCATATGACAATAGAACGGTTGTCATGTGCCGATGTCATGGAGATGAACCTCTTTGAATCCATGGCACAACTGCCGCAAGTCGACCATATGATCTTACAAAGGAGGCATGAGCAAGCCTCACAACTCTCCTCCAACCTCATCCAAGCCCAACTCTCAGCACATGAAAGCCAGTCGACCATGGTCGTCGTAGCACAAGCAATGGGCCATGCCGCACTACATTGAGCCAAATAATACCGAGCTAAGGTGGAAGAGCTCGAGCTGACTCTGACAAAAGTCAAAGATGACCTCGCCACCAGTGAATCCTTGGTCCAGACATTTATGGAACATGCAGAAAAGGTAGAATCAGCTCTGTGTACAATGCTAGAGTAGCAAGCATAGGCAAAGCAACAATACGCCCACACCCAGGAGATCCACGACCAACAAATCCACTCCCTACAGGATCTCCTGGCACAAGAAAGGAGCCTCACGGTCTCCCTCCAAGAAGAGATTGAAAGACAATGCGCCATTGGCCACACGGAGGAGTCAAGGTTGGAAGACCACGAGCAGCAGGAGTTCACGATGTACCAGGAGGTGTCTGCACAGTTAGCCACATATACACTTGCACCACGCACCATCACCCAAACCCTCCAAATGCACTTCGATGCACTCCGCGCACAAAACCTCACCTTCCACCTAGACCTCACTACCCCACTACTGCCCAACACCCTTCAAACTATTCTCCGTCGTAATCCCGACCACTCCCGCCCCATCTTAGCCATGTCTTATTTTTCTCTTGAGCTTTAGCCCACCTCCCTATCTCTTCTTTGCCCCTCCAATCTCCAAACCCTATCTGCCCATCCCATTCTTCTCAACTTTCAAGGCTAGTGTTGCCTCATCACTGAGTCCCTTAATTATCCTGCAGATGATGAGGTGATGAACTCGCAAAGCCTGAAGAACTCACGCCATGGATCTGCACTCCCAAAAGTCTGCATGTAGACATAACTTGGATGCAAACCTATGGCCGAGTCTCAGCAGTCCAAGCTCGAGGACACCTTGTGGCCTACCAAACCACCACCTATCAACCCCTCGGAATAATAATACTCTTTAATCGGGTGCTACAAGCTCTCCAAGACTCACTTGAGTCCTTGGTGAGCAACTTTGAAACAATTCACGTAGCATACCCTGAAGAAATAACCAAGGATGAAGAACAAAATGCTCACAAAATGCAATCACCCTCTTTCATGTAGATATTCCATTATCACCTCCACTAGATCCCACCCAACCCACCCAACAAGCTACCCAATCTCCTCTCCCTTGGACAACACTACCCGAGTACTTGTCCAATGCCTCCAACACCACCACTGCATAGAACAAACCCTCCCTATCCATCACCTCCAATGCTCCAGTCGACCTCTCCGATGAGGCATTCAGCATGCTGCTCAAAGCAGCACATTTTATATAAAGCATTGACGCCACGACTCCTACAGGCCCCCTAGTGACAGAGCCAATGCTGCTTGCTGATGATGAAGCTCCGCCATCCCCGCCAAGGTCTCCTCCTAAATGTTCATTGGCGTCCAAACTTGCAATCCTTCCAAGAGTTGTCAAATAGTGTGCTCATGCACTGTTGGAAGCGCCAGCTCGAGGGCCCCAACCTCCATCTCTACAAGATTCTAGAAGTGCTCCCTCTCACACAATTCATAATGTAGTCATTCAACGACTAGCGACAAGCGCACAAGAGGAGGATACAACCTCGCCCCCGATGCCCCTGTCCTCATGATCGATGCAGATGCCGGTCTATAGCCCAATTAGCGACTCCCATTTTTGAAGTTGGAGGAATTTTGGTGCTACTACTGTAGTGTGCCCATCGATCATCGAGTCCACCCACTCTACATGCCCATGGAACGACGTTCGACTTGGGCCGCCTTTCGAGCTCTCCAGCAACAGGACCCCAATGTGTTGTACAATTTTCTTAAGTACAACTTCCCAAAAGAAATGACACAGGAAGGTTTTTGCTTTCGCCTCCAATCATTCAACGACACCTATGGCTCCATTCCCAATCCAACCGTCGTCATTGCCATCCACTTCAATCGCCTCATCCTCTTACTCCTCTATGATCTTCCTACCCACAACCACCCTAGGACGACCACATTCACAATCTGACCAACCAGATTGTCTTCAACAACCCCGACATTGGTCCATCTCAGTTCCAAGACCTCCGCCTCTACCTACGTGTCCACAACCTCCATAGGCATCACCTTTGCACTTATGAGGATATGCATGCAACCCATTGAAGTATCGCTCCTACCTTGCTCACCTCACGTCCAAGCAGCTGGACCGCTACGCCATCCTGCAGTCAGTCCTCTTCACCACCCTCCTCCAGTGCAACTAACCCAAGGACAGATCAAAAATAGGAAAGGGGGCATGTTAACATCCACAGAGTACAACCGCCAAATGCAGGGTAATCAATGAGTAAAGGTGACCAAAAAATACACTTTCATTTAGAGGAAGCCTAAGCGAAGACAATCTCCATCATCAACGTACAAAATATCATTGGAATCAGTGGAGCACGTTTCTTCCATTGATTGGTATGACAATAGGTGTTGCCAAGCTGATCAAAACATTTGAATGACAATGAGGAAGAATTTTAGGGGAATCTCCTTGGAACCTCGTACAAACTTTGTACATGATATGTTGTAGATGGCTTGGCATCATGATATGGCTGGGAGAGTATGCTATGAATTCAAGGTATGGCTGGGAGAGTATGCTATAACTTCAACATGAATGGTCAGATGGTGTTTTGCAAAGCATGGTACGTGATGCACAGAATACTAGAAACATCATTTTATCAATACAAGGAGTAATTTGACAACGGTGCACAATGATATATGCATGGAATGCAAGGATTGTGAGGAGATGTAGGGAGCATACAGATATGGGTAGGACTCTTATTCAAGGCTTGTGGATAATAAGTTAGGGCATATGCCTCAAAAGAGTAGAACCATGTTGAATGGTTCTAGAGAGACACATTTGGTGATACCAGAAGTATATAAGCACATAGACATCCTAGGTGAGTTCAACACTTCACTTAAGCAATGGACATGAAAAGCTACCCGCTTCAAATGGAAATGTTACTCTTGGAACCCCATTGTGAAATTCTCCAAAGAACTTGCTACTCCAACTAAACAATTGTGCATCAAAGAACAGGAACAAATAATTATTTGCATACCTTTCTCTACTAATAGTAAGGGATGTTTTCAAGACTATTCAATTGGACTTCTTAATGGTAGGGCACACACATAAGGATATTGATGATATATTTAGCAAGTTCTCAGAGAGTTTGCAAGTGGGGCAAACATTCACTTTTCCTCATTTGGTGGATACATTCAAGAAGTCCACATCATCCTCACTAGCACCGTTTCTTCTTACATAGGTTCCATACTTCAAGGATTATTACCTACATGATGGGATGGTCATGCAAAACCAGTATAGTTTTGAGTTTTAATGCAAGGAAACATACTTATGATGCAAGGCAAAGTGCATCCAAAATCATCCGAATTGGATGCCCATAGAAGAGGGAATTGAACTATGGAAGAAAGATAGCGAGGAACAGCCATTGTTGCCAACACATTGTCCAAATATATAGCCAATGTTTAAATTTGTAAGGGACCACTTGCAAGTAATAAGAGGGATAAAGGATTACATTAGGTTTTGAGAGTGGTGCACAAGAGGAAAGAATGCATCATATGAATCCTATATTAGACTAGTGATAGATTTTTTGAAGAGCTCGAACAAGTACACATCTTAGAGGCAAGATTGCATATAGCTTTTTGGACAAGAACACAGTCACCTAATCAAGAGGATAATATAGACACTCGCATTAATGAGTTACAAGGCTAATAATCACTATTGTGGGACTCTAAGAGGTAAGCTAAGGGAGGAGTTTAGATCAATGGTATATGTTAAGCAAGATGACTTTGTCTTGGTGAGGCCATCTTACTTTATATCTACCATATGGCTTGGGGTTGCCCAATCAGGTATTGAGATGGATGCACATCTCCTAACTTCAAGAAAGTACTAATTTAGTATTGGGCCCCATCAATTATAAGAGAAGGTCTCAATGATGCAGAGGTCTATGTTGATTATTGGAATAAGTATTGGGTAGAGAATGCAGCATGGGACTCACTAAAACCAGCGAAGGAAGGCTGGTCTATGTTTAGCCTCCTTCTCAACCTTCAGCATTGTAGTTTCAATCACCTCTTTCTTTAGTGAGAATACAAATTCTTCATCCACTAGAACAATTTGCTATCATTCCATCGATTCCCCAATGGATACATGAATTGCAAACATCAAGGAAAGAAAGCATATTGTACACCACCCCAGATTGCCCAAGATCTACAGGTTTGGCAGTGTGTTGATTCAGGGGTTTGGTCATGGACATCAAAAGCCATAAATCCACCCAAGAAGACACAGATTCCATAGCATGTATGTATCAAAGCATGAGAAGGCTTGCTTGGTATTGAAGCATAGGCAATGGTAATGATTTTATTCGTTGTGATCTCCCAATCTATGAGGGGAATATGTTCTCTCATGTAATGTTTCTCATTTGTTGTGATTTTTATAAATGCATGTTTACATAATATTATAGTTTACAAAATTCTTTCACCAATTTTGTGTCTCCTGGTTCTTAGATGGTGTTTATTAACACCACCAACTAGTGTTAATCAACACCAGGTATAGCAATCCATTATGTCCCCAAATTGTGTTTATCAATACCACTGAATAAGATTTTCAATCTTAGTTCCCATAACTAATGAGATTTCCCACAATCCACGAAGTTTCCCACAATAAGCTTATTTTCCATAATTAACGGAAGATTCCCATAATCATTGAAAATTCCCAAATTTAATGGTCCATCCAATTTCAAAATTTCCAAAATGCAAGACTTTCCCACTTTATCTAATTTGGTGTTTTATCATGAGCATAAGGTATAGATTGTGGACATGTCATACTTTTGGACCCAACAAATCAGATATCGAGTCAGCAAGTCATGATTTGTGAACGATCTAGAATCCATGATGACCCAATCATGGGATAACCTATTATATAATATATTCAAATTATATTTCTTATGACACTAGGGATTCATACTTATTTGGACATCCTAATTATAAAATATGTAATATATAATGTAAAAAGACAAATTGCAATGTGATTATAGTTTCTAGAATTTCACATCAAAACACTCTACTAAGCATTAAGTCTTTGAATGAATCTATATGTATGTGGTGTGTGTGCATGCATGCATTCTTGTGTATATATGTGTTCTCAATTCAAGGGTGTAGAAGGGCATGTGAGGGGCAGGGGGTGCTATGAAATGAAGACAATGTGGTGTTGCTATTGCACAAAGAGAAGTTGAAAGAATACACCAAAGTTTATTGTCAAAGGAGGGGCAAATATAAAAGGTCACGGAAGTGGAGAGAAATGCAACATAGCTAATACCATGTATGGCATGGGTTAGTATTCAAGTTGGATTGCTTTTCTTTTGTGTTTTTCAAGTCTCATGCCCTTTTTATTAATTCCCTCATGCTGTTATGCCCCCCTTCAATTGAAAACTAAAATTCAATTAGTTGGGGGACTATGAAAAGAGAGGGATGAAAATGTTAGAGGGCAATTGCATAATGAAAGTAAGGGAAGAGGGGAGGGCTCGCAATTAGAGGTTCAAGTGTGCCAATTAAACAAGGATGAGGAATTATGCCCTCATCCCTTTAATTATTTAGTCTTCCCTTTTTTTTTCCAAAAAATTTACTCTTCCCTTTTAGCTCTAAGAAAGGAAATGAAATAATTGATCCACTATAATTAAGGTAAAGGGGTGAGTAAAGAGGTGAGTTGTTGGAGGAAGCCTCATGGGATGGGCTATTATGTATTTCATGAGGAATTGCATAGCTTCATTATGTCGACTTAGTTGGGTGGTAGCAGAGTTTTGATTGGGCCATGCATCTCATTGTTGGCCAGCCCATACGTGGATGAGACTTGGCAATAGCATGCAACACTTGATGTTTGGAGAATACTAGGAGAGGTTCTGGGAGCATCTTCACATGCGGTGAACATAGGTGGCGGCATCAGCTCCTACTCTTTCAAATAGGAGAACAAATGAGTGAATACATCTTCTTGTCGAGGCTACGGCCTATAGAATGTGTCGCAGTTGCTCATAGCATAGTTGTAGGAAATCTCTTTTAGTTTGTAAGGCCAAAAAACTGAGTACAGGTGAGGCCTTTAAGTGTTTCAATTGTCTATTTTCAGAGTTGAACACAAGATTTTTTCCATAAACAATTACGTGATTCGCTGTATCTATATACTCTCCTTGTTATTCATTTCATGGCTTTAGTCATAGAATATTTGCACTCTTTGATACGTAGTTCATCACACAATATTTTATGAATTCATCGTTTGTGTCACATGCAATATAAGACTTCAGGACCTAATAGTGGTATCAGAGCTGCCATGTTCAGCAAATCTTGTGGAAGGTTGTGTAGTGGATGCTGTCAATCTGCATGTTGAATCCGCATGTCGAAGAAGTCTCTCAGAGGAGTATCTTACAAACTCTTAGTCAGTTGTTTCCCTCAAGCTTGCAAATGTCCTCGCAGTCGAGTTCATAAAAGAAGATGATTAGCAATTGATTTGCTGGCCGAAGCTTGCTTCAGAGAAATCTTAGAAGATGGAGGTTCACAAGCTAGAGTCTTTGAGGGTGTTCTCATCAAGTTCACGGGACACAATTTCTTTTCATGGAAATTATCGACTCGCTTGTATCTAATGCAGAAAGGACTTTGGAACCTTGTAGATGGATCCAAAAAGAAACTGGAAAGTGAACGAGAGTTGGTGACATGGACACAGAAGAACGACAAGGAAATTGGAATGATTGGAAGGGCAATCGGGCCAGATTACTTTCATCATATCGTCCTGAAGAAATCCGCAGTAGAGAACTGGAGGATCTGAGAAACGCTATTCGGATTACGGATGAAACATTCCAAAGCGATAAGCAGGAGTTTTTCAATTTAAAGATGGGTGAAAGGGAGAATTTTGGCACCTTTCTCAACCGGATGCAGTCCCTTCTAAGGCAGTTACATGATCTTGGCTCTTGGGTAGAAGCAGAAGATAAGAAGGCTATCCTTCTGAAGGCACTACCTACAAGATATGGCAAAACTGAACGTATCCTCAGGCTAGATGATAGTGCATATTTTTTAGACTATGTGGGCTTACTGTTAAGCGAGGAGAAGCGTGATGATTTGCTCCATTTTTAATCTACATTTTGTCTTTCTTTTAAAGCATGTTTTGCAATGTTTGTGTGTTTGAGTGTGGTTTTCTTGAAGTTGAAATAAAGATATGTTGCATGAAATGTATTTATCTAACAAAAGCCACAACCTCTTCATTTGTTGATATCCCATATATAGGTGCATTTTCAATCCAAATTAGGCCATGGTCGTGTTGGCTTCCTCTATTTTGAAATTTTGTTACAAAAAAGAAGTCATTAATTTTTCCTAAGATGGCATTATCTTTTTTAAGAAGATGTTTAAGAGCTTGGAGTTTGTGAATGTAATATTGTGCTATGGTTGTCTTATTTGTACGTTTGCATTTTCTTCTTGTTCATTTGTTGTGCTTGGATTAAGCTTGTGCAAATAATCTAAAAGAGGTTTCCACAATCTTTCTGCTGAAGACAATGTTACAAAGAAAGTTGGAGGCCCTAATTGCCTTATCATTGCAAATACATTTTTTTGAAGTGAATATTTGTAGTCTGCTAAAGTACGAAGGTGTGAAAAATATTTATACCCAATGTTTTATTTCAAGAATTTCTTAATATTTGTGTCTAAGATTGCATCCTTCACTTGTAATGTTCTTCCCTTCATTTGTGCTTTGCGCATGTGAACCCAAGAAGGTGAAAGTACCTGCTTCACAAGAACTTTCATTGTTAAATGTTTTTTATTGATGTGCAAATTGACGATCCACGTTCACAAGTTCCCAAGAAGCAATGTCTTGGTATGAAGCATGTGTTGGAATGTTGTAGTTACGTTCATTACCATAGAATAGTTTGGGGTATGCAAGCTCCTAACAAAACATCTTTGAAAATGCTCAATGGGGCAAATCCCTTTGAAGGAGCTACAAAAATAGTTTTATCTTCAAAGTCAACAACTTGTTGGCTAGTATATATTCCATGCACCAAAGTATCTATGTCCAAGAAGTCATTCTCATGACCTTCAATGTTTTGTTCTTCATTTTCTTCATGCTCGTTTTCTTTCATTTGATAGAATTTTATATGATTTTCCCACAATGTGTTCATTTTTACTTTATATTGTTTGTATAGTGGAGATTCCAACCGCTTTGATAGTGCTAGCATTATGGTAATCAGTACATTAAGAACACTCCCATGCAAACCATATTGACCTTCATAATTTAGCTCTCTTATTTGAGCAAAAGGTATTTGAATTGAGATCAAGTGTGCCTCAATGTCATTGAGCTAGTTGGTGAACTTTTTTTTAATAGCCATGTTCATGGTCTTTAAAGACAACAAAGGCATTTTCTCATTTTTAACATGTTTGTAACATTGAGAACATAACATGTTCTTCAATAAATTCAAGTTTTTTGCATCAATTCCATTTGCTTGAAGACATATTGCCATGTGTGATTTTCGACTTATGATAGATTTACTTGGTTGGGTCATATCGATCAAGGTATTTGATTCTTTTAATTGTGAGTTACTCTGGTGTGTAATAGAACTTGGAAATGGCATTATTTTTCAAAGCTTGTAGATTTTGTTCAATGTGCTTTGGATTGTGTAAATGTTATGGTGATCTAGAGAGGAGAACTTTTCTGCAATGGTTTTCGCAGGTCCTTCAAGATTTTCAAGTAGTAAATTTTTCAATTTTGTTTCATCTTCTTGAGTCCACTTTAAGTATGTGCGCTTTATATTCAATTGGACTAGTGGCATGATTGTGCAAATTGACTTCGACTCATCTAGCAATAGTTTATGAACAATAGAATGTTTTGTTGGTTCTATAGTTGCTTTATTTTGGAGTGTCTTGCCATTGAAGCAAAGCCAAGTAGATGTTGTTCCAAAAGTCTTGTGGAAACAATTAAGAATTCGAAAACTATTGCACGAGAACTTGATGAATTCAAAAGTAAGTTTCGAACCATATCAATAGTCAATGTATCATTGATGGAAATTCTAGAGAGAATGTGCCACGGGGTTGTACTTGTACTTGGGTTAGATATTGCTTTTTGGAACAAGATCTCTATTAATTGTTCATATGTAAGGCATTGATATATATGTTTAAGACATAAGAGAGCATTTTTATTCATTGGGTTCTTTTCCACAAAGTCCAAGTCATAAACTAAGAATTCGCTTTGTAATAATGCATCTAAATCCATTATTTCTATTTGAGATTCCACTGAACAAATTACTAGAAGTCTGCAAGGAATATATAGAACTCAACAATTAATGGAAATAGAAGTCTGCAAGGAATATATAGAACTCAATAATTAATGAAAATAGATGTTTCTTATTTCATTCACTTGCTTCAAAAGAAATAACAAAACCAAAGCTATTGACAGTGAAGCTGGCACTAGGTTTTGTCGATTTAAATTTGCCACGTGCTAGCATTACATCTTGGTCATACATGTCAAGAAAAGGAACAGATAAATGAAGCACAAGATCCACGTATGGTCCTCTGATTTGCACAAGCACATGCTCACCACCACGCTGTAGTATATCAGCTGTCAAGCAAGGAACCTAGACAACACTTTGGGCACTTTTGCAAGAATAGCAATAAGGCTGAAGGGGGTCCCTACTGACGTGAAGGCCTCCACATCTCTCAGACTCATGCTCAATCAAATCGGCATTGACATTTGTAAAGTACAAGATATCAAATACCTAGAAAAAGCAAACAAGTGTTATGGATGCATTTATATTGAAGAAGCGAAGATATGTTTTAAGAATTACCTTTGTACCATAACCCAAGCGTGACACTTGGGCTACAAATGCTTCCTTTAATCCATCCTTTGTTGGGCCATCTACAAGCTTGGCTAGTATGGTGAAATCAAACGCACAAATGGTTCCTTTTGCTTTTAAGAACGAAACATTCTTAAGCACATACATAACCATCCCGAACTCTTGTATGAGTTGTGTAAGTGTGGATTTGCGCTCTTTGACAAATGCAAGCTTCAACCGTAAAAATCAAACACAACAATAGAAGGTATAAGTTGTTGAAACATTTAGTTTAAACCTCTGATATCACAAGAAAAATTCAGTTACAGTAGATTGATCTTGCTCCCTAGGTCCATCTGCAAACAATAATGATTTAATCAATCATCCCATCCTCGCTAGTAACCTTAATGATCACTATTGCAATGGTTCCCACAACATTTAAAACATTCCAATTGCAAAAGTTTATCATTTCTGTTGCCCAAGGCACATATGTGCATAGAGAATGATCAGGTTCCAAACAAAGGTTGCCATCAAAAGGCTCTCCTGTAATAATGCATGTAGTTGCATCAATAAGTCCAGAGAATTTTGAGGTTCCTCCCTCACTTGTTCCTTTTGGAACAACACTAGCACCCTCAATTCTATAAAATTGCCCAACTTGCAAAAAGTTAACAAATTGGTGGAATGTAGGTGGAGGGTACAAGTAGTGTGATAGTATGGGAACAAAGCTTGTTTGTCAAATCTAGTTTCAAAAAGACAACATATTTGGCATTTGGTACTTTGTAAGTACCATACTTAGCAAGGAGCTTGCCTTCAAATACAAACCTATGAGGTACACATTCAAATAGTTGGGTTATGGCCAAGGACACTAATGAATATCCACCACCAACAAAATTCTCTTTACTCAATAGCTTTAGCATTGGATGACAGCAAGTAATGGGGTGGTGGTTGTGAATTGTTATTGTCATTAGGTCCATTATAGGAATTCACTTCATCATCATTTTGTTTAGAGACATGCTTGCTAGCTGCAAATAGAAAAATAAAATAATGAGAGTTTGATTTTGTAATCTATGTCATAATTCATATAATTTATTGCCATAAATTTGTTTAGTTAACATTAAAACCACAGTTATGAGATTTGCAAAATTCAACTTTAGATCAACGAAAACAAAAAGATTTAACTATAATATAGAGAAGATGACTTTTGTTGCCATGATAGCAATATACTCATTAATAGCACAAGCACCTTTGCAAAATTATTCCATATTATAATAGGTCAAAGTAATAGAGTCTACTTGGGTCTCAAGTCCATCCTATAAAAAACAACAATAAGTGACTCTATAGCTAATCAATCCGACTCTATATTAATGATGTCAAGCATGCCACTTTCAGTAGGGGAGGTGCATTTCTTTGGATGCTTGGCACGGTCGTTATTACTTGAAGGAACCACTCGTGCACTAATTTCACATCTAAAATCAACATACTTCAGATATTTCTTTACGAGCTCCTTCACTGATAAGAAACACAGCAAACAAATCAAAAATAAAACATCAAACGAAAGATATCTCAAAAAAAGGTAATGCAACTACCTTGGGAATAAGCTTCTTGTGCAACTTCTTGGAACGATCCTCTCAAGGAACGTCTAGAAGTAGTCTTTTTGATAGGAGAGCTCTTCAACAAATTTTCCTTTAGAGGTCTTGTTGGGGATGCAATTGCAACTGGAGATGAAAACAAACTATGTGGGGATGGCCTATTGTCCATATAAGAACATGCAGAATGGGCAAGCACACCTACATGACATGCTTTAATAATCAAATAAGGTATTTTCAAAAGAGATCGTGGGTTCCTACAGAAGGTCACTTGCTGTACGCAAATTTACAAATATAGAAAACAGAGAAATATAAACTGTTTTTGCGAATCAATACAGTAATCAAAACTTGCAAAACAATTTTGTACTTGTCAAGTCTAACTTTCGTTCAAAATGGCAAGCCATAAACAAACGTGCTCTATCTACAACTACAGATCACGCATGCAAAACCACAATCTCTTCTGATTCTCAGTGGATTCAAACGCTAAAATTTGCTTAGTAAATAGCTATTCTGAGTTTATCTTTGGCTAGGGGACACGCATGCCAAAGACACATGGGCTTCTGCACAAGTTCAGAACCTACATTAATAAACAATAGCTTTCAGCTAATCGCAAAAGTTTTTACAAAATAGAATGCGAAAGCAAATATATCCCTCGGGATGGATCTCCACGCTGAAAGCAATATTACGTAAGGTAGTAAAATAGAATTGGAAAAAATGACAAGGTCCACGAATACGTTAATACTTTTGTATGTAATGAAAAAGAAACGACAGCTGTCAGGTCTCTTTAAACCTCAAAATCACAGGGTAGCAAAAAAGCTTCGTAAAAAATGACAAGGTCCACCAATACATCAATACTGTTGCATGTAGTGAAGAAGAAACAAAAGCCGTCAGGTCTCTTTCAACCTCAGAATCAAATAGAGAAATCGGAAAAAAGGAATGTTAGTTTGAACTAAAAGAGCAGGTCGATAGTTTTCACTCCAGGGTTAGCTCCCATGTTTTCGTCAGCCTCGCTAAGCTTGCTCTCCACAAGAACCTTTGCAGCTATCGGAGTGGCGGGTGATTGACATATATCAAGGCAGACTTTCGCAAGACTTGCATGCACACAATCAATAGTTAGAACTAGATAATGCTCACACATGAACACACAACACACGAAAGTCTATGAAAGAAAAGAACGAAGTTAAAGTAGAAGAAAGAATGAAGGAAGCGAAGAAAAGTTAGCTTCAGTGGAACCTCGCTCAAATGCTCCACTATCAGTGTCCATGTAGTCGCTGCATCCTTCGATACCAGCCATAAAAACAAAACCAAGAGCTCCTAGACAGACAACCAATTGGGCAAGACTCTGAAAACATCCACTTAAATAGGCAGGAGAGAAACCAAGGTCACGAGAAGGTTTCGATAAGCTCATCATGGAGACTGGCAGTGGTGAATCCTCCCCAGATACACTGCACATAGAATGTAATAAACGGGACAAATTCTCGCCGCCATCGCCATCAAACGACGCCGCCAGTGCCAACGACTCTACCCTTGAAGACCTTCCATGCAGTAAGGTCTCGTTTGCGCCATGGAGCCCTCCCATCTCAGCAACATAATTTTTGCAATGCATGGACCAAGTCCATGCAACCAAGCCTTTTAACTTAGCTAACTCTCAATTAGCATTCAATCTGCCACAGCTAACTATCAGTTAGCATTCTAAACCGCCACATGGCGACAGGGCTGCCAACCAAACAACAAAAATGTGGCAATTCATTCATCTCAACCAATCAAAAATAAAGAAAATTTTAAATTGTTAAAAAGGTGATTTTTAGCTTTCCCAAATTCGCCTCTTTGCTAAGGCTACCTCGAGAGGGCACTTGAATCTTTGCTACCTTGACAGAGATTCGAGAGAATAAGGAATCTGTTCGCACAAGGACCCACCGGTTGAAACTCACATGAATCTCAGTGCTCACTGATTATGTGAAGTGGAAAGAATCTCCATTGCTCGCGCTGGATTCTGCGCAGAAGGAATCTGGATCCAGGAGGATACCATGGGGATTCCGCGAAGGGATACTGGCGACAAAAACGGCTGGTGACTCGTTTTCTAATACCGTGTCGAGATCCAAATGTGTCGTAATAGCAGCAACTCGGGGATGACTCATATTCTAGGAATAGCCTCATTGGGATGATATAAGCCAATGGTTTGGCGCTGCAGCCCACCGCGCCGGCTGTGGGAGAAGACGTTTGGCGCGTCGAAAATGGCGCGTGATCTCGATTCTCTACTTCCAACCCGGAAGAGACTGAGTCATGATTGATCATCTTGTCTCTTAAGGCTTCTCAACATCACACGTCGTTTCTATATAAAAACGACCCGTCTACTTCATCGCACTGGCACAGCGTGCGTGTAGAACGCAACTTGTCTTTATTTTAACTAAAGCTGCCTTTAAACGCTTCACATGTCTAAAGAAACGGGAGGCGTTCCTGAATCCTTGTCACTTGTGGATCTTCCCGCACTCTAGAAAAACTAAGTAGCAAATAAATACCGTGAAAGAGGATTACAGTCGGGAATAGTGGTTCTCATTGCTTGCTTTCAGAACTGCAAGCTATGTCCAAGAGAACTCTGAATAGCAGTTCCAAACGGATACAATTTGAGGGAGGAGATTGGTGAAGACGAACGCTTCCTATTTCCACCATCCCGGAATACTGAATCCATTAGCCACCGTTCCGAGATTTTGAACTTTCTTTCTTTGCTCGAGGAGCTCCCACTTAACACTACAAAAATGAAGAGAATAAGCACTTTCGGGACCTCGAGTTGCCATTGTCGGAAATTATTTTTTATCGCATAGAATTTGTTAGCACTCCCCCGTTAGGGACAACTCGAGTTGCCATTGTCGGAAATTATTTTTTATCGCATAGAATTTGTTAGCACTCCCCCGTTAGGGACAAGGCTCTAGCCACTAGGAACTTCCTACTTTTGTTGCCGTTGGAAATCCAAAGAAGAGGCAATATACAAAACAAGTAGTTATATTGTGCCTCTTATTGCGTGACCTTCATGCACTCGACTCCCTCTTATTGCGTACTCGTCGACTCTTTAGGCCGCAGCTCTTGTATTCCAGAGCCTTCAGGTCGCATTTGCATTATGAAGTGAAGCTTTGGATGCTGCACGAACCAAAGAAATTCAACTAGTAAACACTATGTTTCTTATATGGTTTGAAAATGATGACAATAATCTTTTCAAAAAAATATGCGTCCATTTTTATTTGTCGTGCTAGTAGCTTCAGCTTGTTAAAATTTTCTCATTGAGATATTTCCTCTCGTCATTCTTTGTGGCTCTATTGGGCATAGCCCTACAAACACTCTCAAAGCGATCTCCCTTTCTCTTCATGCTACTCTACCCCCTTCTCAAGCTCTCCCCACTCCTCTCTCGACTATTCTACCTCCCTTGTACTACTTGCCCAAAATCATCTTTTAGCATGGTGATTCTATCCATGACTAAAGTGCTAACGAAGCTATGCACTGGTAGTAGCTTGTTTTTTAATTGGTGGTAGACAAAGGGGCAGTGCTATCGGGCACGGACTGTGCCCTCTTGTTTTGTTCAAGAAATTTTGAAATTTGCTTTGTTCTCACACAGCTTCCAATTATGCACACTAATAAATCTAGGACCTTGAGCTGGGCATTACACAAATGTGCTCTTATTTCTACAAACTTATGATTTTAGTGGAGCTCATTTTGAGCATGGTACACTTTTGTGGAGAACAAGGTGGGAACAACCCTCCTCACGGTGTTTATAGAATATGTTTGCCTAGGCCCACCCATGGTGCATTGAATGCATTTAGTCCGTGGCTAGATAATCTTCAACCATTATCCATGGGCCTGCCCACGGTGGGCTCTAAGTCTATAAAAACTCTCAATAATAACATGTAACTTTTGAGTGTGCAAAGGAGAGTGTCTCAAGAATGGTAGCAAATAGAGAGATGTGAATGGCTCAATTTTCCACAACCTGTAGAAAGCAATGCAGAGAGGATGTATACACAAGAACCAGTTGGAGGCCTTGTAAAATCATGCTCGCCGACTAGAATTTACAAATATTCAAAAGATCGATGTTTTGCTAAGCAAAAATTCTAGAACGGATGATTTCAAAACATGGAAATGCACTTCTAATGGCTACTTGTGTACATGCGATGAGCATCTTAAACTTATAGGGAGCCTTCTGTTTTTTGGCATTCTCTAGGTTTTGATTGTAGAATTAATGTTTGTGGAATGCACCCTTAGAAACAGATGCAAGATGTTCACTCGCATGTGGATCTTTGCTTCTATGTGATGCTACAAGGTTGCCTAGAGAAATCTCACATGTAATAGATGATTTTCCAATTGTATTGAAGGCCTTGAACTGCCATAGGGCTTGTTACTACTGTGGAACCACAAGATACTAGAGATTATTGGTTTGTTGATTGTGGCTATGCACATTATTCAATGCTACAAAGTTGGGCCTAGCCCTCACATCTCATGCCCCCATGCATGCCCATTCACACCCTTCCCATTCACCACTAAACAAGGATGAGTTGCCTTCCAAGTTTCACAACACTCCCATAAAAGGGTTAAGGTCAACGTATAGGAATCCTCCTACTTTCAAACCCTCTAAAATTGCATGCATGGGCAAGTAACAACTTGAGTTACTCAAAAAAAGTGAAAATGGCAACACATTAAAAATAAATAAGGCAATGCTTTTTGAGTCAAAATGATTTATCTTAGTTTAGGTGATTTGAAGCGCACTTCCAATGTCAAAAGTTATAAACAATGTACCTCTTTTCCAAACAACATACCTCTTTTCCAAGCAACCAAATTTGTGTTCAAAGCATCCGATCAATTTTTTTTCCCCTAGACCTTTCAACAAACATAAACTATGAGCTACATCACTCCTTAAGCCAATTGGTTGGATCAGTTGTCTAAATTCCTTGTTGGACTAGACATTACAAGTCACTACATATATTCCACAATAAAAACAAGCATGCAGTGGAGCATGCATATGCAAGCAAGCATAGTAACAAGAATGTAGTTTCAATGCATGGAAACCCCAAAAGAAAAAGGCAATGTAAGGAAACCTACAACACGAGTATTCACTTCAACAACACTAAGGATTATGAAGAAGCAACTAGCACACATGCATATATATTGACGTGCAACTCACCTATTTTGATCACTATGAAAAACATGGCTTGCAAACCCAAAAGATTGGACGGGATTCTAGTAGCTAGTAGAATATATTGAGAAGAGTATCATGGCAATCAATTGGTGGGAAAGCATAAGCTCAGCTATCCCAAATGACCAAGTATACATAAGTGTGATAGGTTCCTAGGAGCATCCCCAAGGGTGGCAAGAGAAGCTACTAATTAACTAACTAATACACACTTGCGCGCGCACACACACATATATATAGAGAGAGAGGTGTATGCATGCCCATGTCCATACACACTCAGACATGCAGCTCTGCATGCACAATTCTCATTTTCTATGCTAATACACAAATACATGTACTTGTTTTATGAATGCAAACCAAGGAACTATGTATTTCCAATCTTACAAGAGAAGCCCCTAAATCCAATGGAGAAGAAGTTGAATCCTAACCAAAAGCAATTACAACCTTGGCATGTCCTTCCCCACAATTTTTTCTTACCAAACTTATGCTCACCTCTCTCATCAATCCCGTACTGTTGCTCAAATCTAGCTCTATAAAGCTGCCTATGAGATGATTCATCCATAGCATGCATTATATCACCCACCATCCAAATAGCCTACCTCTTCCAATCATTAAACACTATATCACCCACCATCCAAACAATCGACTCTTCCCAATAATAAACAGAACTTCAAAACCATGTGGAGCAAACTCAACAATAGAATCATGTCTTAAAGGACCTCTAGTTACACTGAAAACAACCTTAATAACAACCTCAACAACATCACCTAAACCTATAATATCATCCCAAGAACTTGTTTCCATGTACCTTTTACAAAGCATCGAACCTTAACTAAATGATAGAACCTATCATATTCATGAACATTAGACTCCATGGCGAGACAAATGATAGTAGAATCAAGACCACATTGAGCAACTCATATACATGGACCGACTTGTTGTGGAAGAAATGCACATAAAATAGAACACCTTGACAAAGATATAAGGCATGCATACAACACAAACTCAAACACACCTACAAACACATGAAAACAAGACAATCAACACACCACACTCCACAACAAAGAAAATTGACAATCCACACCTGCACTAAGCTAACAAAACCACAAATGAGAAAACTTGATTGGACATGCACTCCTAATTAGGATTTTAACAAAGTTTAGCATGTTGGGAGCATGCCATTTTAGCTTTAAATAATATATATATAAAATATGAGTGATGAATGTTGCGGTGCATAAAGTGATATTACATGGCATTTGACTAGAATGAAGTTGAAACAAAAGGAGATGTTCACATCATAAGCCACAATAGGCCATGAAAGCCATAAAGAAGGAGGTTATAGTGGGATTGTCATATTACATGGCATTTGTACTCATAACAGAAGGAGATCTATTCAACAGATAAGCCAAGACAAGTCACAAAACACATAAAGAGGGAGGAGGCTACAATGGGATTGTAATGCTCAACTTATTCTATTATGCTGCAATTGGCCTCAACCATATACAAGAATAGAGAAATCCTCATGTATCCAAGATGCTATTACCTACTAACTAGAGTGTTCTAGAGACTTGTAGAATCCTTAAAGGGTCACGACCGTTAACCTTGGATCCACACCCATGTCCTAGTTTGCCAACTTGTGCCAAGTGTTGGGTGCCATACTTGTGCCAAGTGTTGGCCAAGCTAGTATCTAATCCTCATGTAACTCACACCAAAGGGCTCACAATGTACAACGATTAACCATCAAGTTAGTCGAGAGTCAGCCCATACAACTCAATCAAATCACACAAGCTCATACATCAGAACCCATACACAATTAGATTTATGTACAGTCTTGAGTCTATGTCAAGCCACACTATGGATTCTCTAAAGATTCATTGTCAACAATCAATCCATCTGAGGTCATATTACACCACAAAATATGATCCATATTCTACATGAACTAAACCAACAATGTGCTGCAAGTAGTATCCAAAGCACTCATAACTAGTCCATTACATATCTTGAGGCCATATTACACCCTAATTGGCATGCAACATTCTTGCACACTTCAAGAATGTCCTTGATAATGAAAGGTAAGAATGCTCACCATATTGTAATTGTATGTCTCCGTCCAAATTTCTTACTACTCTATGCTATGCATTACCCCCTATCTTCTATTACATAACAATGATTGCATGTATAAGAGGTTTGAAACTTGCAATGATCACATCTTAAAACACATGCAATGATAATGAGTGCAATCAAGTTTTTTTTTTTCTAAAATCATACACTCGCAATGATCACATCTTAAGCTCATGCAATGACAATGAGTGGAGTTGAGTTTATTTTTGGTTTCCAAAAACACATTCATCCATTCATGATTTTTGAGGATGTGGTACATTGTTATATTTTATAATGACATATCACACTATGAAATTAGTATTACTTATTGTGTTTGCAATTGAATCCACGACACTTGGGGGAGGGGGAGTTGGAAAAAGAGAGAAAGGGACGGAAAGGGATGGGGTCTTCACATTTTCATGAGCATAACTATGTCTGTAAATTGATTATGTGCCTAGTGAGTGGAAATCCATCAAGGTGCCTCAAGTGGAAATACATCAAGTGTGTCACTACCACTTAATTTTCCTTTTAAAAATGAAAAACAAGCATTGAATATGTGGGAGGCCTACCCAAAAGCTTGTAAGTGAGGGCCACTTTGCACTAAGTTTGCATGCTACAACAAATGATCTGAACATTGATAGCTCAACATCTATATTAAATGTTGTCATGACATGCTTATGCTTTTTTATTATACCTCATAATGGGGAATTCACGTTATGTTCTTTTTGAAGGGTTGTGGTGCTAAGACAATCGGCTTATGTTTTAGACAATAGCTTTACAATGCATCCTGACAATCGCACCATTCTAGATGGGACTTGGATTCCAACACAGTTTCAAGAAAGCACTTGCAAAGTACCCATTCTAGTAAAGGGAAAACAAATGACTTAATATTGAAAATTTTGTCTCAAATGAATTGATAAGTTGGGGCAGAAGACTATAAGTTTGGGAAGGAATCCACAAATGATTTAGGGGGAGGGGAGAGAGGGGGGTTTGGGGGAGGGGAGGGGGGGGGGGAGATGGCTAAAGGAGTGTCCTACTCTCTCACAATAATAATGTCTGTCAATTAAGTGTGATCAAGGTGCTCAAAGCCCTTGCACACAATTTGGATTTTACCCAATTCCTTTGAACTCAAACAAAAAATAAGAGCCTCCCCTTAGAATAAATGAAAGAAATGCATTGCTTTGGTAAAATTAGGGGTTTCTAGAGGTTAATAATACGCCGTTAGCTAAGCTCTAGGGATCAAACCAATCATGAGATTAGGTGAGCTAGTAGGAGCCCACGTTAAGATAAGGTAGGAAAGAGCTTGCATAGAATGACTAAATGATCAAAGATATCAACCTCGACTTGTTCACTCTACTTGTATTCTTCTCCTCCCCCTTTTAATATCTTGAAAGGTAGTAGGAGCCCATCTAGGTAAGGTAGTAAAGAACTTGCACGGAATGACTAAATGATCAAAGAGATCAACCTCGTTCACTCTGCTTGTATTCTTCTCCTCCCCCATTCAACTATCTTCAAAACATATCCTCCATAAGCTCATATGTGTACTCATAGGTGGGGGGAGCATGAGTCACAACAGGTAAACTAAATGCAAGCTCTACAAAGTGGAACTTCGAAGGAAAAAAGGCACAAGGCAATGTAATGAATGATGATGTGATATACAAATATTAGAAAGACACACTCATACGGTAAGAGTAAGAGAGGGTGATAGGTTCATGCATGTGGTGTGAAGCTAGCTAGGTACGCATGTGACTGAAAGGTGGATAGAAAAGTTGGTTAAAAGAGCATGTAGGGACCCATTGACACATCACCCCCAATCCCTCCAACGCGTTTGCTCCTAGTATGAGGAAAGAGACCATACTTCAATGTTTTAAGTATTGATTATATTTACAAGTAGGATCTCCATTCAAGACCATTTTTGTGGTGAGTGTGATGGTATGTTTTCTTTCTTACAAAAGGGAAATTTGGATTAAAAAAGAAGTGTACAAAGCTTCTCAAGGTCAAACTAGAGGATAGTGCAAAATCCTCTGATTGCTACTAAATGCCCTAAGAGGGCTTTCCCGCGATGGCTTGATAAGGCATTTTGTAGCATATATGCCAAATTCTACAAGCCACAACGGAAATGCCTGAAAATGTCTGCCAAAGGTTGAAAATGCCTGCAAATTGAGTGCTTTGATAAGCTCTCATTGGTCCAGCCCCATAATGCCCGCTCGAAGACAGGAATTTCCCATCTCCAACGTGGAGCATATACCCGTGTGAAAATATATGTTGTGTGTGTGATGGTGAGATTGATTCCCTTCAAGTTTGACACAATGCCACCTCATACGCATGGGAGGCAAGACACGTGGCATAAGGAGGAAAACGGCAGGAAAAAAGTTAAGTACGTGGGGAGCCAAAAAGGTGGGAGGACAAGTGTGAGGGGGGAGTAGAGGAGAATTAGGGTCATCGCCCTAAAATAAGCAAGAAACGCCAGACCTGGGGGGTTTTGAGCAAAAGCCGTGGCTACGGCTTCTGCTCCGCTACTTTTATCTTGCCTTTGTCATTGCTTTTATTCCTCTCTTCCGTCGCATTTCATGCAGCACGGGCGACGCCTCGCATGCATTGCTCCAACAAGCAATCCAAAACATCAGAAAATTCTATTCAGAACTCTTGCTCAATGCCTCACTGAGCTTTTCAATATGTTCACGCAAACTTCTGTCGCCTCCTCTCCTGCTTGTTAGCCGCCGATCCCGTCTTCTTTTCCCTCTTCGTCATCCAGCTTCCCGTCGCTCTACGCGATTCCTGCCTTTCACCGTTTCTTCTCGCACATCATATCCCTACAGCGCAAACTGAATCCATGCTTCGTCAATTCGCGCCACAACAACCCCATCACACGTCGACTATTTTGATTACGGCCTGTTGAGTTTGCAGTCGACTCTTAACACTGCGATTCCTGGCCAGGTGCCTCTACGCAATCACTGATTTTCATTCTCTGCAAATGAGAATCAATCCTCGTTTAGCTTCTAAGATATCAGCTCCTCAACTCCTTCCGTGCTTGAAATTCTCTGCATTCACGCAATTCAAGTCCCGGAAAAAGTGTTGATTGCGGAGCATATCAAACGGAAGCATGTCTCGTACAGACGTTACCGCTATGCCCCTGGTTGTTGTAGAACTTGTTTCCATAAGTAACACCACAACAGCTCTTGCTTACTTGCATAACAATCTGGCTGGACAATTTGAACACAAAGGCAGACTTGACGTCCATATCTTGTACTATCGACTTTGAAGCCTTGCAAAGGGATCGTGCCAGTTGTTCTCGGCGCCCTGGATCGTGCATCTTATGACGGCTGCCGTCAACTCGACCAGTCGATCAAGAAACTCGCGTTCTTCTGTTAACACCGTAATGGCAAACGGAAAAAATGAGTATGAACTCCCGGAGCTGGCCGATAATTTGGAATCGTCTGTAGGCAGTCGATTCTCGCTTTTCGCCAGAGAGTTTGGCCTTGATCGGAATCGATTGCTGAGAAGCCAAGAGAATGGCCTCGTCTTTCCTCATTTCTGGAACTCCGTCATTAATCCAGATAAGAGCAGGTCTCTCTCTCTCTCTGTCTCTCTCTCTCTCACTCATTTCCGCCGCGCGTGTTTAGAGCTTGCAGATTTGAGCATCTTAGTTTCAAGAAGCCATCTGGATAGTGCTGTTACGCCTCCGGCTTAGTTTGATATTCGTATACTTGAATTGAGGGAAGAGACAAGGAAAAGGCTGAAGAGACTTCCAAGGTTGAGAGTGTCTTTCATTCGCTCATAAAAACGAGTTTCTTGCTCGTCTTGTTTTACGCCAGAGCTTAGTGTAAATGATTGATAAAAGTTGTTATCGTGAGTGGATAAGCTTTGAAAGTTCTCACATACACGAACATTACTTTTCCGTTTCTTCATTTTCTGTGACGGATGGGGATGAGGCGAGGGATAATTTCAAGGAACGATCAAAAGTCACAGATCCTAGGCCCTCCTGTGGACAAGGGAATAAAGAAGACATTGTTTCCCAAAAGGAGAGAATATTGCCAACGTAGACTGGAGACCTCTAAGACAAATGAAAAAGAGATCAGTGAACAAGGAGAGAGGGGACTGGATCAAAAGAAAAGGTCAATGAGCCCAAAAGATACAAACCAGAAACATGTGCTTTTTTGTCCAACTCTTGTGAGGTAGTGTCGTATAGGATAAAACTCATCGATGATGTGTACGGCTAAGTCCCTCTTTAATGATGTGACAATCTAGGAGTAGTCACTCAAGTTCACTGCAAGGATCACAAAACTCTGGTGGTACGTGTTAGGCGTGTTACCGTTATTGTTCCCATTCAATTGACGGTGCGCTGGGTACCTTTATGCATGATGTCAGTAATTTGGAGTCATCTTGTCAGTCTTGCACAGGCTATCTCTAGAATAGTCAACGCTTTGCTATGAACGGTATCTAAGATATAGGATCTTTGTCTTGTGTTTGAGTAGTTCATTGCTGTTTTGCTTCTGTCAGTTCTCTATATCGTTTTACATATCTCTGTTAGTATTGGCTTGTACATGTACTCTGCGTGCCACTTATATTTGTTAGTGCTTTAGTTATTTCTTGTCATCAGGCTGATCTTGATATGGGTCGAGTTAGTAACAGTAACTCATACAAATGCGTGAAAAAAGTATAGAGTTTTTTTGTCACAAACATGGCATCGGTCAACCCTTGGGGAGGAGGTTTTGTTCTTTGCAGGGAAGGGGGAGCGAATTCTGAGAATTTTTTGGCTTTAATCTTGCAGGAAGTATCAGCTTTGGGTATATTTTATACTGATATGGGCCATCTATTCGTCTTTTTTCACACCATTTGAGTTTGGGTTCTTTAGAGGATTGCCAAAGAATCTATGGTGGGTTGATCAAGTGGGACAGGTCATGTTCATGGCTGACATTGTCATAAATTTTTTTATTGCATATAAAGACCGCGAAACATACAAGTGGGTGCTTGATCATCACAGTATTGCCCTTAGGTGAGTGCTCTGGGATAAATTATTCCTTATTCTCTTGTATCACACACTTGTATCTATATCACAGCAGGTACATAAAGCTAAGAACTTCAAGTAACTATCAAAGAGGCATAAATACTGTCAAAAGATTGGACGTCATTGCCGGATGGATTCCGTCTACTGACAAGGTGCCAATTAGACCATGAAAAAATGGTTTTCGCACCTCAGAATCCTACAAATCTACAGCTTTAGAGCACAGACAGACACAAACCTGCAACACTGTTGTAAGTTAAGGCAGCCAAATGATGACTACTTTACGTATGTGATGTTACATTTTTATTTTGTAGGTATGCAAAGTCCAACTTCATACCAGACATTCTCGGTTGCCTGCCATGGGATGTAATATATAAGGTAAACTCATATAATCTTTCCAGTTCATTAATTCACGAGGGGGGAAGATTTGCAATTCCAAGAGCTTGTTCCTGAAAGGCACTAAGGTTAAAAAAATGCATCTCCTGATAATTGTATTCCTGCTGATTTGGTTATGCACAGCTTTAGGACATTCATTGTGAATGATTTTTCTTCAGAGATCCCAGTAGGCTTATTCGAGTGTCAATGTGGGGCACTGATACTAATCTAATCGTCTATTTTCCATGAGAGTCCTTTGATATTTAACACTGCAACTGTTTGATGTAACTTGGTCACATTCAATACTCAGTGTCTCAGTCCGCATATTGCTACATTTATTACAAGATAAACGTTTGCATGCCTCAATTCTATATGTCAGTCCCCTGCATGATATGAATTTGTGTAGTATTTTGATCTCACTGGTGCTGATTGGAATAGCTTCGTTTGCCTGAATTCCGTCTGTTATTCCTCTGATGAATGATATGAATCTGTGTGGTCTTTTCCATCAGACTGGTGCTGATTGGAAAAGCTTTGCATGCCTGAATTCAATATGATCTGAGTTACATAGTCTTCCCATCACTGGTGTTGATAGGAATAATTTCTGTAGTTTTCTTGTCATAACTTTCATCTGCTTGGTCAGATGCCAATAGCTTGCATTGTTTGTATTGTCTGATGTTGAAGCAAGTCTGTAGTGGATTCATTAGAGCGCTGCTATGACAATCAAAATCAAATCTGAATTCAAGGCATTATGGTTCATGATCAACTTCCCAATTTCGTTTTGAAAGTTTTCGTTTTGTTTCCATCTGTATTCTTTCTCTTTTTGACTTAAATATGTTTGTTGACTGTGCTGTGGCTACAAATT